>NC_084767.1:7936346-8238461 GCF_028858725.1 Colius striatus
GGATACCTTTATGTATTTCACATAACAATACAGATAGAATTATGGATGAAATAATCATTTTTTGTCTCCTTGTTCAATAACCGAGAGGAAAGTTAAGCTACGTAACTCGAGGGGATGGTAGAAAGCTCAGGATCATTGATTGCATCTTACACCACTAAATTAATAGATCAGAGTCTGTCTTCAATAAATAGAAACTGGAGCATTGTTTTTCATGATGCAATCTACTCTGTAACACTCTGTCCACGTGTGGCTCCAGATACATGCAATACAGAGCAATGAGCCATTCTATAGCTATGTTTACATACATCTCCCTATATCACACCATTTAAACAGCACGGAATCATGTAGAAGATGTGCTGTATAAAATATATGCAACTAGTTCCAGGAAATATCTTGAAGGTAAAACTGTTTCATTATAAACTGTTGGGAACAGGATGTCTCTGGTGTGACTGAATAGGAGATTCATGGTTTTGTATCTGACTTGCAGATGATTTATGTATGCTTTGGTTTTGTGCAGAATGAACCCATTTAACTTCCAGATTGAAACAAGGGTTGTAACTAAGGTCTGCAGATTGATACTGATAGTGAGTGCTGAAAGATTCACAGTACTATGAAATGATGAGAGCACTCTAGAATCAATGGCTTGTGTTCTGTTACCTGGATCCAGAAACAGAGAGCACTGCTTGGTGCAAAAAGCATTTACCCTCAGTCCAGAGGTCTAAATTTTTTAAACTTGTATAGTGTTATTGCTTTTTCTACTGTACAACTTCAACACAATTGTCCCCAACTTCCATTGCATTCCACAACATTGTACTCTCTAGTTAAGTCCTTAAAATTAGAAAATGCCATTTCCCCTAAGCATCCTATCAGAATGAGTAAAATATTTTCATTACAATTATCTGTAAGAGGATTTTTTATCACAATCTATTTAAAGTGTTTTCATTTTACCCTCTGTAAAAACTATCCTGTAAGCCCTGTATTAAAACATAGAAAGAAACTGAATTTACCGACTTACCTATGAGCATCTGAGTGACCTGGGTCTTTCACTTTTTGTCTCTTTAGTTTGCTTAAAACCTTACTAATTTCTATCAATTTCTCTGTAATTCTGTCAGTTTCCACACTATCTGTTAGTTTTATGTACTTATTTTTAGATCTCCAGTTTACGGCTCTTCTGCTGGTACCTTCCTGATCAGAGCTCTCTCATGCTGAATGAAATGGGAAAGCCAACAGAGCTTCTGTTCTGACTTTAATGTAAACAGTCCTTTGCTATTCACTTTTAAGTTTCCTTGTGGGAAGAAACAGTTTGGCTCTTTGGATGATGCTATTTTGAGGTCTTTCACTTCAATCTCACTGCTGGCTAATTTGTAAGAGTTCAAGAAGGCTTCATATTATTTATATACTTTATATTGTCAGAAGTCTGACTAAATTTGTAAGACTGATAACTGAAATAAACTGAGATCCAAAGTGGAAAGTCGTTCCTTTAACAGAGAATCCTTTAGGAGTTGCTTTTAGGAAAATTCCATTAACCTTATCTTTGCAATGTCTTTTCCAAATTGCTTTTTTTGCAGGTGGCAATTGCAGTCAAGCTCTTTGTCAATGTGAGGTTCTAACATATATTTGGCCATGAAAGTCCCATGCCTCTATCTTAGCTTGCACCTCCTATCATTGACTCCTGGTTGTTGTTTTTATCAGCTGCTACTACTCATTCAGAATTCACATTAAAGGTCTCCTTTAGAACCTTAGGGGAGTACTTCAAGAAACAAAGGCATCTCATTGTGCATTAAGTTTTTGCTAGTCTCAAACCAATCTGAGGGTGACCTGCTACCCTGCTAAGTAGTTATGCGATTTTCTCATATTGAGACAAAATTATACCAGAAACTTGATTTTAACTGTTTGAATTGTAAATGACCAGATAAGAACATAACACTAAAGCAGCTCCATCTAAATCTCAGATGGAGTAACTACAGATACATACACCTCCCCCTTCCAACCCAATCTTGTGAAATTGTTAATATTTCATTAATTTTAATGACCTTTATGCACTGTAGGTGCTTTAAAAAATTACTGCAACTTTACCTAGGACCCTTAAATGATGATCCATGGTTCTTTTCAATAACTTAATCAGATCTATCTTTCAGGACTAGAGAGGGCAGCATTGTTGGTAGTGAGCTGAAAACTATCAAAATATTGCAATTACGCAAAGTATTCCCTTGATAGTTTTGCTAATTAAATCGTTATACAAAAATTGCCAAGTGATTTAAATCCCAAAGGAAGACTTACTGTTTTATTTTCTGAGGTATTCCTACCAGTAGCCAACCCTTAGTGAACACATAAAACATAAAATTGCATGAGGAGCAAATTAAGATTTGTTATTTTGAAGTTGCATCAAATAATTGATCAGAAACTATAACTGGGATTATAGACCAAGATCAGAAATGAAATTTAGCAAATAATTGCAAAAATAATTGAAGTTACAAATCCTGAAAACTGGGAAACATTTCTTTTTAATGCCCACAGGGATGGGACTTGTGGTTTGATTAAGATTAACACTAGGAGATGGGATACATGAAGGGTACAGAGGGAGTTTTAGATTGGATTAAAATTATGACGTAACCTATTTTTCCAACCCTGTGTAGAGGTAATATTTAAGATAAAGGAAAGCTGTTATTTCCATTTCAAGAAGGCATTCTCTTAGAAATACTTTGATCATTTATGAATGGCTAGCTAGAAGAACCTTTGGTATCATAGTTGAGATCTTTTAAGTTCTTCTTTAAGTGTCTTGTGTCTGCTTACTTGATGTAATTACCGAGTCTGTTTATTCAGCCATTAAGACTATATGTAAGTGAACTAAGTTTCTACTTGCGGGGAAGCAAAGTGATTTTTACTAGTAATCTTTATTTGTTTTACACCAAGCTTGCCTCAGCTTGCAGTCACTCTTGAAAAATGCTGCAAACATCATAAAAATGAGGGTTTTTTTTTTTCCCAAAACCATTTATTTGATTCTGTTACCAGAGATCTAATCCTATTTCTGTTGAAAACAACAGAACTATCACTACTTACATGAATGAGTACTAATTTAAGCACACTGCTGCAGATCTGTGAAACACTGAGACATCACGTCAGTCTGCTCTGTATTGGTAAATTTTGTTTTGAATTAATTTGAACAGTCTGAGGGAAACTCATCTTGTATGTCAACCAAATGCTTTCATTATCACACATACAAAAAAAAGAGCCCCAAAAGACATAGAGCAAGAACACAGATATTGTGTAAAGCCTGGTGCATTTTTATCCATCTCTTTTATCTTCTCTTTCAAACAATATTCTAGAAGAATGGCAGACACTGGGTGAAATTCTGCCCTTATTAATTTCAGCAGCAAATTTATAAATGAATCTTACAGATATGGAAAAAGACCAAAATCCAAACTGCGGTGTAGCCTGTTCACTGACACGGTATCTTTGCCAAAAAGACTGGTGTACTGTTTATTCTGAAAATTATTTCCATTCCCTTTTACTAATCTGGCACTGATTTTTAATTTCAGAATTGTTTATTTGACTTGAAGTGGAACTTAGTAAAACTCATTTTAATTGCTCTGGCTCACACCCCCTCATGGTTTGGTGAAAATTAACCCTATCCCAGTCAAACCTAGGACATTGTTACTTAACTGGAATGGAAGTAATGAAATTCTAACTAAGAAATTTTACCTTGCTGCGGCATTGTTATTTACACTTACTCATTAAGGAAAAACTGAAATATTCTTGCAGAATATTCTGATCTTGATAAAACTACCTTTTCAGAAAGAAAACTGTTCTTTCAAACCATGAAACTGTTCTGATCTCACAAATGCTTATTTAACTACATCTAATTCAATGTAATTTGAAACTAGAATGAAATCCAGAGGGTGCACTACATACCAGAATTTCTGCATGACTAATCCTGTGTAGTTAACAAGGTTGGGCAGCTCTGTGTTTAATTCATGGCCATTCAGAGGGTATCTTGGGTCTTCAAGTACAGCTTCATCTTGCAGAATTCAGATTTAAGGTTTGGTGTGAGAAAGATAGCACATAGTTCACTTCTGGGCAACTGTGGTGCCTTGAACAGAAAAGGTTTCCCGTTGGTGATGAAAGAGGTAAACAACTGAACTACAGATCTCAATCATAGCAGCCCTTTGCCTCCAGAGTGATCCAAGTTGTAAACATCAAGTTGTCAGATGACATTACAATTAATAACATGTACCTACAAAAGAAAAATCTTGTGTCAGAGAAAATCTGAAACAAATACAATGTGTCGGGATACATATTAAAAGGGATAATGTCTCATTCCCGTAATTGAAACACTTATGGAGAATCTAATTAACCTTTAAAACACTGATTCCTGAGTATTTTTGGCATCAAGCTCTCTTTCTTGAGGAAAACATCAGATGCCAGCACCAAAATGTTTTGTTCTCTATTTCATCTGTCTCTTTGGGAAATCTTTAAGCTCAGCTTTCCCTCACATTTGTTATTCTCAGTGTCCATTTGTAAAACACAATTCATTTAAATGTTACTCATTAAATAATATGCTATGCTTGCTCTTGTGACCTGCTCAGTAAATTTCATCATCAGACCATCCGTTTGACAAAGAATCCTGAGAGAGTTGACTCTTTTAGAAGAGATTTTTTTTTTTTTTATTGCTGAGGTTATTTCTCCCCCCTTTCTCTGCAAGTCAGCCTGTTGTTTCCAGTTTCTTGAGGGACTCAGTATTTAAGAATTTAAACAATATTAAGAACTCAGGTAGCCTTTACAAACCTGGCTCAGTGCAGCAGCTAATTAATCCATGCTTGCTACCTTCTCAGAAAGACTGAGGTTTTTTTACCTTTATGAGATAAGAGGGAGGTCGCTGGGGCTGATACATGGCCTTGCTTCCTGCTGCAACCACCTGCATAATAACACCCTGAGGCAGATGTGGCTCTGAGGCAAAGCCTTACCTCAGCCCCTCGGCTCAGCCCCCACTAAGGACTCCAGGGATCAGTGACCCCACACATGCGTAAGTTTCCTGCGTGTTTTCAGTCAAAGATGAACAGAGAAGTACCAAACCTCGGGTGCTGCATAGGAGGCGAGCGGAGGGAGAGCTTCTTGGGCAGTGTTGACTTCTGTAAGGTGCGACGGGGTAGTCTGGGGACATCTCAAAGGTGGAAATGGCAGCGGGGCTGGGGTGTGGTGCAGGGAGGTGAGGTGGCAAGTCTGGGGCTGGCCTCACAGTCTTGCTGTTGTGCATGGTGCAGTGAAGAGCTCTGATGGAATTCATCTCCAGAGGGCTGGGCAATGTGGGGTCCTGTCAGTCACCTTCTGTTGAGGAATAAGGCCTGCCATTGCGGGTCATGAGTTACCCTGTCCCACTGTGGACGTGTGCTTTTGGGTGAATTGGTTTATATCTCAGAAGACCCCATGGCATGGTGTAATCCCCGCCCCCTCCCCTTTTAGGGAGTTGGATGTTGAGCTTGGATGTTTTGTATTTGCCTCAGTTTAGATGGATGAATTCTACCCTGGTTAACACAGATGGAAAGTTGCACAAGAACTGTATTTTTATTTTAAGAAAACTCATTACATTTAGCACCATGAATAACCACAAATATCAAACGAGCTTAATGTGCCTCAGGACTTGTGCCTATGCTGTATAGGGTAGGAAGTAAGTTTCATCTGGTTAGGCTTGTTCAGATGTGTAATTTCATATTACTTGTATTTTTCTGAAAAATATATAGTAAAAAATGC
Organism: Colius striatus; assembly: GCF_028858725.1. Taxonomy (NCBI): domain Eukaryota; kingdom Metazoa; phylum Chordata; class Aves; order Coliiformes; family Coliidae; genus Colius; species Colius striatus. The sequence goes on from NC_084767.1 coordinate 7,942,095, forward strand.
TTGGTAAGGACTGAATATAGTAAGTGAAAGCCTCAGGTCCAAGACAATTAACAGGCCTTCCAGTAATTTCCATCAGAGTTACCTGCTTTCACACAGTGGAATGCATACTTTGAGGAGAAAAGCCAGTCCTCAAGGTCTCAGTACTTCAGTGGTTAAATTGTCCCTTTTGGATCTTGCAGAACAATATCAGTCATCTTATGTTAAGGGAAAAAAATGTCTAATCTTTGACAGAAATGAATTACTTCATACGGGACAGCTACATTTTGTCTGATACTTGTTGTCAGCTTTCACTGGGAGACGAGGAACTAAGAAATAGATTTCATCAAGTTCTGAGATGGAAGGAAATGAAATCTTAGCAAAGAAAACAAGTTATGCCCCTAAAATGGATTGTACGAGCAAGAAGATCTATCAGGTGAAAAGTGAATGTTAAAATCATTTGGCAAAAGATGACTTAGGCAGTGCTGCGGAGACAGAAAAAAGTAGAAGGCCCTAATATTTCTAGTTTATCAAATGCCTGTTTAAGACAGCTAGGTTTGCTTCTTGTCAGTTTTGTTGTGTTTTGCTTGGGATCTTTTTTTTAAATGCCCTATAGATATCTTCTGATGCTACACTTCTATGAAACTCCTGTGAGTTGCCTGTTCACTTGTCCATCTACAATATAAATTTAATGACTATACTGTAGCATATCCAGCTTTTACACTCTTGATGATCTCTTCTTTTAGGAGACTATTTCCAATGTCCCTAAAACAGGGGATTTTCCAGTCTGTCTCCTGACAGACCAATACTTTGGGCATGGTACCAGGGTGTGACCTTTTCCCTTGATTCATTTTAGGCTGAGTGGAAAGGCAGAAAAATGAACAAGTCTGTGCTGTTCTGGTCAGAAAAATACCCCAGTTTTGTCAGCTTTCTCATTGCCTTCCCATCACTTTGTCTTTTCTCCTTGTATTTATTTCTCTTTTTTTCAGCCATAAGGCCAGTCAAATACAATTAAACCAAAAATCTAAACTAAGCTCTTTAGAATCATAAATGGTTAAGTGTGCACAGTGTGAAGTTAGTTTTTATTTCTATTTCTATGTTTCATTTCACTTCTTGAGAAAGTATTTTTGACACTGGAATATAGAGCATAATGGGGACTGGGACTTGATTTGGAGAATATGACGATACATTATCCCAGTTCAATAAATAATAAATGTGTGAATAAAATGCAGCACTTTTACCATTGAGGCCTTCTTTCCCGAAGGATATTGTGTGAAGTATTTTGTGAAAGGCAATGGCAGAGATAAAGCCTCCAAAAGAAGTTATCGTTTGTAAATTTGTCACAATGTGGTGTTCTACCCAGTAAACAGTAAATATTTTTCCTTGCAAGTTGTAGTTCTCTTCTACCCATGCATCATGTGAAGTGAAATAAACTTTACATTCAGTGAAACTGATGTTACTATTTATGGTTTGTTGGTTTGTTTTTTCATTAGGTCTGAAGTTCAGACTTTGAGTGAAAAAAGAAGCCTGTTGGAAGGACTAGGTTTCAGTTGTGTTAATTTGATGTGAACTAGAGTTCAGTTTTGGTTTTGCTTCTTCAAGTCTGAAGATGGAGACAAAATTATTATTAATATTCATTTTATATTCTGCTTCTTTTAAGATATTACTTTACTAAAAGTGTGTCAGGACTGACATTTGTTCTTTCATGCTCAAATGCTATTGCACTTATAGAAAATGCACCTACTCAGGAAATTAATTTATCTCCTTCTTAAGAAAAGCATCAGATTCTTTGAGTGACCTTGGTGTTTCCGGTCAGCTGGTCACAGAGGGATAAAAGCATGGACAACGCTAGCTGTTTTCCTGTTTTACTGACTGTTCCCTGCCTGGAAGAGAACTGATGCTTCTGGCTGAAATGTCAAAGTAGAAGTGGGTGGTTAAAATTGTTATTTTTATCTTCCTACTTGTAAATACTTTCAAGTTTTTATTGCTCATCAAGACAGAAGTAACTTTGATTTATTCATGGGCTAAGTAAAGCAAATAAGACTGCTTGCACTAAGTATTCCAGGTACTGAAAAATTTTGCTGAATTACAGCATACTTTGCATTACTAAATAAACTTAGAAATATGGAACATTATCGTGTAGTCCAGTCTGACAGAAACAAACATCAGCTGGGGAATTCATTATGAAATCTGGCTTACTGTTCTACATTTCCTGCCTGTCTTTTAGGGGTCAAGAGAATTATAGCATATGAGATGGATTATCAATATATTGTCAGAAACTGAGAATGTAGTAATATAAGCCTCCTGGCAAGTCTGTATGGGGGTATCAGGGTAGTGGTTGGACTTGAACGATCTTTAAGATTTTTTTCCAACCCAAACAGTTCTATGATTATGGGATAATGTGTAAGAGGATGGGGCCCTGTCCTTTATCATTTTGGAGAATGTGGTTCAATGCAACTAACATGTGCAATTGGTTGAGTTCTATCAAGAGGACATTGGATTGTACAAGATAATTTTGTATTTTCTGTACAGTTTCTCTGTCTTGCTATTTCCAAGCATATTGTGTGCTTGTTTAAGCAATACTTGTTTCACTACAAATTTACTAAAACAATGCAAAATTCAAGAGTAATGCTTCTGTGTTTTAATGCATCCTCTGTGTATATCTGAATTTAGTGATGGAACTTTATTCAAAGAATCATCTCTGTTGATGTTTAATTGCAGAGTGTGAAGTTGAGCAGCTGTCAAACATACCACTGCAGAAAAAAACATTATTCAGATTATTGTTCTCATCGTGAAATGAGGGGAAAACATCAGAGAGACTATGTTCTCTATTATTATTTTATTTTAAATAGTATCGAATTAACTTAATGCAAAGAACTATGGCTTCTTTCTGCTGTTAATATGGTCTAGAGATGATACAACAAAAGGAAGGTGAACCTGTTTCTGCAGGGGGGTTGGACTAGATGATCTCTAAAGGTCCCTTCCAACCCCTACCATTCTATGATTCTATGATTCAAAACCTGTTAAAACAACCAGGAATTAAGGGGAAGAAGGAAGAAAGCAGAGAGAAAAAAATCCCCAAATAAATTGTAGATTGTGGCTGATGAGTACCCTACAGCTTATTCTGTTTGTCAAAATACATAAAGCTGCTTCCTTATCACCATGTTAACTCTTCTCTGGGATTTACAGTATGGAAATGCATTTGCTTATTTTCTCATCTCAAGTTTCCTGAAGTAAAATATTGAGGTGATAGTGACGTTTAGGAGTATAATGTTTAATAATGGCTGAACATGGATTATATGCAGCACTCAGGAAAATGTGTAATTCTCATGTCAAAAAGAAGGCGACAGCAATGGCAGAGTACTGAGGATTTCTTTTAATTTCACAAGTTCTGCTTAAATCTGTGATCTTGCTGTGTATCTCTGGCAGTTTTTAGTGCTAGATTGTGGTAGTGCCAGACTTTTTTCATGCATGTTAGAGCTTGGTTTTCCTTTTTCAGTGGTTACATAATAATCGTGATAGGATACTATTACAACAATTTAATAAACAACTACTTCAAATATTTAGGATCATTTCCTAAATTTGCTTTGCATATGTTGGGACTCTTCTCGACTGTTGTTGAGTCTACAATAGTGAATTTTTGACTAGCATGCAGAAGCATGCATAATTGCATAAGTATCCCAATACTCCATTCTGCACAGTCTTGCTACTTCTAAGGCTGCAAATCTGTAGTGATGGGGCAAAATAGATAAAATTTTGAAAATGCAGACTTTCACAATGGAAAACGGAGTGGGGGAAAAAAACAAATACAAAAGAAAAAAACCCCTTATCATATGATGTCGTAAATTTAATCTAAAACCATTGATAAATGACTCCTGAAACGTAGATCAGTGTCAGACATATTGAGACTGGTGCTGTGCTTGAATCTAGGTGAACTATACTGTAAACCAGCTTTGTATCATGTTCAGATCATGCCATAAAATGGATGTTTTGATGCCCACGAGTACCTGGCTTCTTGCTCTCTTCTTTAAAAACCTGCAGAGTATTGGAGCTTATTGGTCATGTTGCAATGAGACATTGATCCTTATTGAATCTGAAAACATTTATCTTCAGAAGAGGTTGTCTGAGGCTATTTTGTGGAAGCAGCAATTTCTCATTTGTCATAGTGGGCTATATCTGTCCATTTGGGCAGAAGGTGTTAGTATACTCAGAAATACAGAGCTGGAAACTGACTTGGACTATACAATGTCCTGTGATTTCTGTAGTAAGAGGACACAGTTTACCTTTTAATTTTATCATTTATTAGATGGTTTAGGGGTTGGTTCTTGGTAGTTTTGTTTGTTTGTTCCTTTGGTAAGCATTCTCTTGTGTTGTCTATGTAGTTGGTCACCTTCACCTCCTGATATTTTATTAGTATTTTGTTGTTTGATCTTAACTATGTTTTCACACTTGCAACAACTGTCAGACATACCTTGTAATATGAAGGAATGGTTAAAGGGTATATTTGAATCAGCACTCCTTTGGCCTCCTGCTTGTGCCCTGTCATTGACTAGCAATTATACCTGTGCAGCTGCTACAATGTCTCCTGGGCATAAAATCTGAATGAACTGTGGCTTTTCTTTCTCTATATAAATATACCAAGTATTGCCACCGTAGAAGTTTCATGAGTGGCAGGGTCAATAGAAAATGTCAAAGAGCTAATATTGTGGAGTGATCAGCAAAGGAGAATGTGGATTGATGGATTCATTTGTGCTCCTCTGAGCTATACTTACCCTGAATTCAAGACTATGCAATGACTACCGTCGCTGCTTACTGCAGAAACTCTCATACCTAAGAAGCTGCTTGAAGGAGTCCTTTGTGCTGTGTCTGGCACTTTGAGAAATGTTGATAGTGATGCAGTGAATTAAAAGCATTTTCTTTTGCAAAATTGCTGTGGAGTACATGCTTGATAAATTTAAGCATTAGCAGATGACCTCTGTAAAATCTAATGGAGGAGTATCTGTTTCTAGTTTCTGAATGTTTAGGTAGAAGTGGGCTCAAAATCACCACACTGGTTTCACTCATTTAAGTACCTTAAACTACCAGGAAGCTAAGATGAAAACCAAAAGGAGACTCTGACACTTCTTGAGATGAATGACAAATGAAATAATCAGAGCTAAATGAATTACAGATGCTGAAACTAAAGCCTTGTGTAGGTCAAATGTTTGAGATGAGTCAGAAGACTTTCTGTTTTGGTAGCAGTCATGGAAAAAGACACTCTAATTAATGTAGTTACACCAAATAGCTCTTGTAACTCTAACAAAGAGATGTGTGGTAGATTTTTGTGTTGCATGTGTATTATTTAGACATATTACCAATAATACAATTATGAATGAGAATTTGAGTATTCTTCTCCATATCTAAGCAACAAGGCCTTGCAGCCCCTTGCATTTAGAAGCAGAATTGTTATTTTAAGCCAGTCTGTGGGAGATTGTAATCCATAAAAGCCATTAGACTGATAATCATCCTGTAACACTGCAAAAATGATCATAATTGGTGAGCATAAGCCATCCTCTACTAACAGCTTTTCTCTTTAATTGAATTTTTGCCAAATTGGTGTCATTGAGATTCTATAATGAACATTTCTGCTCCTAGAGTGTTTTTTGCTCAGATGTGATGCTGGGGGGTAGGACAGTGTTTTATATTGGCTACTACCATAGAACTGAAAGTTTTGAAATAATTAGCAATGGTAACTGATAGCAGTTGAGAAACTGATACTGACAAACTTGTCCTGAATGGTGCTACTTGTCCAATGTCAATAAGTGCTGGCGTCTTGACACTGTATATTGTTTCTTCAGCACTGTCTCTTTCCCATTTATTTTATTATTACTTTTCTTTGTTGGGGACAGGCATGGGTGAAAAGGGTAATCAGATTGACAGCTGTGCCTCGCTGCTTCTGATTGCAAATAAGAAAGGTGTTACTCTAACAAAGACAGCATCATCTTTATACCTAACTAGCTGTATCTCCAGCTGTTGGGTTTTGTTTGCTTGAGGTTTTGTTTGGGGAGTTTTTTATGGCTTTATTTTTTTAAAGTAGATTAGCCTATCACCTCCTTCAATCTGAATTTTTTTGCAGATTACTCTCTAGGGCCTATCTTTTGGCATAGCTGGAGCGTATTTTGTTGCAACTTGCATTATCAAATTCCTAGTTTGGCCATACTTTTAAGAACTGATTTGTTTGTATTCAGATTGTTGAATGATCTGGATGTATAGCATCTCTGTATCTGCAAATTCATACACCTGGATGGAAATGCAGTTATTTTTTCTTCTAATATGAAGAAAAAAAGAACATTTGTATGGAATACCTTCTTTTCCTTTATTCCAGGTAGGTTTTCATAAAAGCCTCTGGATGTCATTGAATGGATTTAATGCATAGATCAGTCAGAATGTCCCAATGGATACAGAAAGTGTCTGTGTCTTCACTTGTGCCATAGCTCTTGCTTTTATTTGTTTGTTACTTAATTCATATATATTTCAATGGTGGAAATTTTTTACCCCTTCAAGGCAGGTTACATATGAGTATGGAGTGACAGTTAATGGTTTAATTTCAACACTTGTAAAACCTTTCTAACATCTAGAGATATATGACCTAGAGAAGAATATGTCTCACATAATGCTATGAAAATGATATATGTTGGTGTTTTAGTCCCTTGTTTGCATCAGAAACAAAGTAAAGAAGGAATTATATAGCCTTTCAGGAAATAAAACCTGAAATTCACTCTGTTTTAATTTTGCAGAGCATTTAGCTATTTAATTTTGTTGGTTGTGAATCAGAATAGAGTTAGATGGCAATTATGTTGTCAAATTTTGTAAATTTCTCTGTTCTGTTTCATGTTAACACTTCTAACTATAGACTTCTGAGCTAAAAGTAGTATTATGTGACCTCTTCTAGTAAATACTGCATGACTTTTCAATTGGGGATAGAGAAAGTATTTCTAAACCTGATCAGACCAATTCAATGTTAATTTCAATGTTATATGTCTTGCAGATTGCCCTTCTTTGTAGTCTCTGTAAGTTAAGTGTGGGGATTTTTCTGTAAAATTTTAATATCCCTAAACTTTCAGGGTTTTTATGTAAAGAAATAAGTACACATGGGAACTTTTGGACACTAAAAAATAATAATTAAAAAAGTAGTACATCTTAGGAATGTTTTTGAAGAAAACAGCTTATTGGATATCTGTTTAAATCATAACACTATATGGATTCTATTATAGCACTGTATGTATCTTTGATAAATTCAACATGCAGATGTTCACTCTTGAAAAAGGTGTTGATTTATCCTCTTTATCACCTTGATTAGGGTGACAATCTGCTAAATGCTACGAACTTCCCTTCCATAGCTGTTAACAATACTTTCCCATTATAAGTGTTTACTAAGATGTAAATACTGTTTTAGTCACTGTTTATTCCATCTTGATGCTATCCTACCATTTGTATGAGAAATGCTACTTGCACTGAAAATATAAACATGCTTATAAATGTAAAATAAGGTGCTTGGATCCTTTTTGTTGAGGAAATGTGTATGTTTATCTCTGAATATCATGTTACAAAGCATTAATGATATTTTTTTCCTGTTACTGAGTACTTCAGGATAAAAAAATACATGCTCCTGTATCCTACTACTACTGAATTCCTAAGCTGACTTGCCATTATTGCTTGGTAGTAGAATACAGATATGGCAAGTTAGTATTATAGAACTAGAAAGATTTTGTGTCTATTAGAATAAATAAAAACATTTCCAAGCAATGCGTGAGCTCTTCTATGTGCAAGTAAAGGGTGCCACTGTCTGTGCTTGAAATTCATACAGCTGCTACACCATTGTCTTTTAAACAATTCTGAAGGAACTGTAAACAAATCCAAATCTTCAATGTAGCTGCATGTTAAAACATTCTCCAAGTCACTGTCTCTTTGCCACATGGTGTTCTTACATGCCATAGCTGATAGATGTCAAATGTAGTGCTTAAAACATAGTGGATACAACTATTTACAGCTCCTAACTGCATAACAAGCTGTTTGAATATTGCTTTTTATTACCTATTGCTGTGTAGTGTTTCAACTATTTTTACAAATGTTAGATAGTATTTCTTTGTTACTCCTAAACCACTTTTGTCAAGCTCTAAGTCTACATTTCTTTTACTATTGATGAGGTGTTCATAGCCATGATGTTGTCAGGCTCAAGTTTTTGTGACAGCTCCTGTGACTGCTTGTAGCCACATCCTGTGTCTTTACTTCTCAAGGCCTCAGCCATCATGCCAGACTTGTATTTCTCAGCTTTTGTTTTGAGTATTACAGTCTGAAATGAACCCACCTGGAGACTCTCTTTATTGCATATTGTTAAAATGCTGTTCTACATTTTGGAACTGCTCCTGAGCAATGTTTGTCTGCAGGCAAATCAGGGCAAAAGATCTGTCTATGCAATGTCATACAGAGGATTCATCCTGGTAGAGGAAGTTCTCAGTTTCGAGTCAAGTCTTGCATAACTTCCAGTTTTCCTGCAAGCAGAGTCTGAGATGATAATGTGTGAGGTAAAACCACAGTGAATGCTCGATAATCAATACTCTAGTAGAGGCAAAGGAAAAAGCTTCAGGCTGTAGTAACTTGAATCATAAAGGAGATATATGTGTTAGAGTTGTGTACTTGGAGTTTTTTCACTAGTCTGTTAACCACGATATCATAAATGATATACTGAAAAACCTGTAAGCTGAATTGTTTTTCAGGAACATTCCAGTAGTTCTGAGTATCCCTCACCCTTTATCAGTACAAAAGGTTTGCAAATCTAATGACAATTTAAAAACAAAAAAAAAAAACATTTTTGAATGCACCTGCGATGGGCAGACTGACTGCTTTACAAGATGAGTGTTTTTGTGAATGTCTCCATGACCCTTTTATTAAGCAACTAGCTGTGCTCAGTTGCAAAAGAGATTTTAATTGTTTCACAGCTGGGGAAATTATTTAACCTGAAGCAGAGCAATTGTTTTTATTGAAAAGGCCACACACCTTTCCTATGGACTTTTATGCCAAATATAATTATGGCTATGAAAGTGTAAATGTATTGAGGTTTTTTTTTAACAAAACTACAGTTCCTGAAATATTCTACTTAAATGATACAAATATTCTTTTGAGCATAATAATTCAAAATCCAATGTATCTATGCCATGAAGTAAATTGCCTTAAAAATATACTCAACAAAAACACAAATCTGAATGTGTACGGTTGCACCTTTTTCCTTCTGATAAATTTCACATTATCAAACATCTGATGAAGATTTAATGATTGAAGCAGGAAGATCACCTTTGAAAGTCCTTTTTTTATGCTAATAGTCCTTCCTGGCTTACCACTGATGTCCCTCCATCTACCAGAAGTCCTTGACAGCAATCACTTGCATGCACTTGGACATTTTCTTTTTTCATACAAAGGCAAAACACGAAGTAGCAGTGAAGTCTGTTAGCATTTATGGAAACATTTGTCAACAGAGAAAACTTGGATGGTGACAGAACTTTTAAATGCAGCCTGCTGGGAAATTATCCAAGCTGGGCAAAACCCAACTTGGCTGGGATTTCAACAAAGCTCAGAAAAAGCATTGTAAACATGCAGTTCTGGACTGTGCTTTCTTGTGACTGAGTTCAACTAAAAGCCTTATTTGCTCCTAAAATTGTTTTTTCTCAAATTGAATTTGCCTGTTACCTTTCTCTGAGCACTTTTACCATTCATATCTTGTGCTAGTATTTGAGACATCAGGAAGATATGTTGTACAGGTTTTTCCTAAAGCTGAACCACTATAACTTAGAAACCAGCAAGTGAAAGGTGAGTCATATAAGAGAAAAAGATAGGGACAGTAAAGAATACAATACAAAGGAAGTTACTTGCTTAATCATAGTATATTCACATCCACCAACTCTTTCTTTAATCCTCCAGCATGTCACAAGCATAGTGTAATATGCAAGAGGAAGAATATAGAGATTTGATCTTCTGTATTGAATTTTGAGTCTAATAATGTAATTAAAATACTTAAAAGACAGTTCACTTTGAGTCACTATAGGAAAATTTAAAAAAACTCTTGAATTTAATTTTGTGTATTCACTGTGTTTTTCTTTTTTTTCACTTAGTACTTCTGATTAGATAATAGAAAAAAAATGAAATATGTCTTTAGTTTGTATTAACTAAAAAGAATGAAGATATCAGTTGATTTTATTCTAACATATTATAGTTTTTGCATCACAACAGTGTGTTATGACACAATCATGCTTTTAAATGGAGCTCTTGGAATTATCCTATTTAGCAAAATGTCATACTGCAAAGGAATATCTTCAGTTTTGACACTTAAGTCCAACAGACACTCACCTGAATTTATCTGCTGACCAATTATTTGTAATTGTTCCCATGATAGTGTAATGTCTGATTTTTCAATATCCAACTCAATAGTTTATATGTCTGTTTTTCCACCTAAATATTTCAAGTATTTTAGTGTTAATAAAAGCAAAGATTTGACGTAACTGAGAAGGAAGAGTTTTCAGAGTGATACCTGCTTTCCCAGTCATGCTGCATTACAGCTTTAAAGGTTAATGTAAAAGCCTGACATGTCATGATGGAATTTGTGAAATTTTAAAACTTTTACTGAGCACCTGACAGCAACTTAAAGTTTAGATGTCTCTTGCAAATGTATTGGATATATATCTGATGACTTTCAAAAATCAAAACTGATAAGAAGAGTTTTCAATGAAATAGTGATAAGCAAGTGGGAGCAGAAAATTCTAAATGCATTTCAAACATATATGGAATCTTACTATATCTAGGATACAATACAGCAAAGGAAGAAAAAACTCAACCCATTTTCAAAGAGGATGGCTGTAGTTCACGAGTTATCTTCATGAACTCAGCAGAAGTTATCTTCCCAACCTCAGTTGTTTCAAACCCAACATGCAGAAAACTATCACTTCTTGCAATATCAAATAAGCATAGATTTTCAAACTGTGAACTATTCTCATCTGTGCAAATACTTGTGTTTTGGCTTTTGGTTTTTTTGGGTTTTTTTTTCAGAGTAACATCAAAACTAAAAATGCACTGAAAATTGTGAGGAGCTTTATGATTAAACATGAAATGATAAAGAAGTTACATGAGGTTTTTTAGGCTATCCAGGAAGTGGCATTTAACCTGATTTATCTTTCATAAAGCAACCCCCTCTCTGAGTTGATTTGTTCGAGTAGGTTTTAAAGTGTGCAGAGATGAGGTAAGAAAGGTACACTGGAGTATAAATGATTGTTTAGTCTGAGAGGTGCAATAAGAAGCTAATACTGGCAAAGGTAGTAGGATGAGCATTTATGTGATTGCATGTGTAAAAGGATTGACCTCCACTGCTCCTTAGAACAGATGAATGTCTATGTTGTTGAGTTGCTCTTTTCGAGTTCTTTGCTTTTCTTCCTTAGGACTTTTATACTCATGAATATTTTTTCTTGAGCAACTAAATGATATGTTCTCAGTAGTTGCATTTTTCTGTTTCATTTTAGAGGTTTTATCTTGCATTCCCTTAGATCACATATCCTTTTGCACCTAGCAACAGTTTTCCTGGCAAAAGTGAGCCAAGGTCACATATGTGTGCTGAGCCAAACTGGCCCTTCATTTGCAGACAGCTGAATCCCTGGGTTGAGGTTTACAAGACTGCTTCATTTATCAAAGGAAAGGGGAAAATGTTTTTACTTAAACATCTCGGGAGCAAGCTTTTCAATGAACTTGGCATATGATTTACAGTAGTTCTCTGGACTGCCCCCAACTCACCAGCAAAGAAAATTTGTTCAAAATATATCAGCCACTCTCTTGTTCCTTGAAGTAATATTCAAATATGAGAGAAATAATTTTGTTTACTGGGATCTCATAATTATCTATTTCATATAAATGAAAGAAACAATCATTGGAAAGAGAAGCTTAGGTTATCAGAATTGGCCTCTGACTTGGAATGCTCACTCTCAGATCAGTCAGATCACTTAAACAGGTGTGCTAGTAGTTTTGTTGTGAGCAGCAGGTTAATGCAACACTGAAAACCTCCATTTGGTGCAGGGCCATGAGAGAAATCCATGTATTGAAGCTTTGCCAAACATATCTCCCTCAACTGGCTCCTTAGGGTTAATTTCAAAAGTACTGATTAAATGCTATATAAATCTGTAATTGTAAGTTGCTCGTAGCCCAGGAAAATGTTGAAGATACTTGAATTGTGCATACATTAACACACATATATCTGAAGTACAACACTTGAATCTCAAGGCATTCAACTAAGCAAACTAGAAAAGTTATTTAGCATCAGGACTATAGATCCCCATAGCAATCTGATGTTGGTACAGAAGTTGGAAATGGATATCTTCCATAGAAATATCTTTGTGGAAGACACTGAAACATTGCTGATTTTATTTTACTCCAGGTTTTTAATTGTCAGTCTTATTTTGAAGGAATTGAGGTGAATTGTCTGCTCTGCAGATCTGACCCATTAATGTGAGGTATATCACTTTTCCTAAGATAAAAATTGGTTCCAGAATTGTATCTTTTGCATCTTCGTCCTTCAGTGTATATCTGTCTTGGATTTGCATATAGATTGTGACACAGGGAACAAGGTCAGCAGAGATAGATATGAGGTTTCCGTTTTCATATTAGTGTTTAATCTATAAACAGAAGGAGAAATCCATCAGTTGAAGCCTGTCTAGTTTATTGAAACTGTATTTTACTCCACCCTAAAATACCCCAAACAAACATACCTGTTGGACACTTTACACATGAAGGCCATTATGTCCAAATCTATGGTACACATTTAACATAACTTTATGCTTACATGCAAGACAGATACATATTTTTTAATTGATTTATTTTTGTGATTTATATTTTGTGAATGGGATTTATTTAGTGTAATGGTCTCACCATCTCTAAACGGCAGAATGAGATTCCTTTGGAAAGTCAGGATTTGATACATTTGGTTCGCTTCAACAATAGGCAAAAACAGCTGCAGCATTGCCGTGGTTCAAACACAGCAGACAACAACCAAGTTAATCCTATTCCCCCTCCCAACCCAAGACAAATGCCTCTGTGTCGATGAAGGGGTGTTGTTTTTCTTTGGTAAGATTATGAAATCTGTTACCTTCCACAGAAAAAGTTAATATGTAGCCTGGAAGTGTACATAAAAAAATTATGTTTGCCTTCCAGTGATGTTTTCTGTGAGCTTGTGTGAGCTCTCAGGATATACCAAATGAAATCAACAACCTGATGTAATATATACTTGACTACTGTACATGTTGATCTTCTAGAAATAAGGCAAGTAAGTGGGCTTACTAGGCAACTAATAGATTAGGTAGACTTAATCATTCAGTAGTCTCTGCAATTAAGTCTTTGCTTCAAAAAAGAAATGATTGTTTATTGCAGCAGCTGTGAGGGTGGATGAATGGAACAGAATGTTTAGCCAGGTGCTGGAGAATGATCCTCAGAGAATGACCCTCAGAGATGATTACTTAGGTTTCAATGTTTCTAATAACTATTAAAACATCAATAAGCATTCTGCTACATAGGCATGTTATTTGAAGTGGAAAATTTGACAGAATAAATATCATGAAGAATTTCTGTAATTTGTCCGTATTTATTAAAGAGGAATCGAAAGAAACTTCTGAATTGTTCATCCCCATGGGCCCAGGAATGCTTTGGATAAATTTCCTTTGGAATTCTTACGCTGCTTAAAATGTTATATAATGCAATTTATTTTTGATTTTCCAACCTTGTGCAACAGTTGAAAACTATTTTTCACTGAAATCTTTTCACTTGGTTTGTGAGTTTGACACAATTGCTTAGCTTTTTGGACTTCTCTTCATGCCAAGTTCTACCTTTTGAAAACTTCCTTTTCTCCATGCATTTGGCTTATTGAAACCCATTTTTATTCAGAGCAACCATCAAAGCAATTTGCATTTCTAAGAGTTAACTGACAGTAGGAAAATAATAATTTCATAGTTGCTGGTTTAATAGTATTTCCCCTGAAATTGCATTGCAAGTGTTTATCAAGTCTTAGATAGTGAACGGGGGTTTTGGGTGTTCTACTTCATGTAGGGGGAAAGAAAAAAAACCCCAACAACTCAGTGGAGTCTTTGAGGGAAAATCACACCTTTTTGGTCTAGAAAGATATTTCTAACTAGCTAGATTTGTCTGAGTCCCATTTTAATCTGCATGTCTTAGGCTTCATGAGTGTGGGTTTTTTTGATAATTGCTTTGTTAGTCCTCTGACACTGAGTGACAGTACTTCTCAATGCTTGACAGCCAAATCTATTGGCATACGACAGCCCTTATACACAATGAGGTGTTTTCTTTCTGTCTGGTGACAGTAAGAGCTTCCAAGTTGACAGAGGGGGTCTAAGACATCTTTACAAGTGAGAAGAAAGCTGAGAGGATGAGGAATTTCTCTGTCAAAATAAAGCATTCATTTAGTTTATCCTTCCTGCATAATGAAATAAACAGGAGATCTGAGAGCTACATGTTAAAACATAATTTTATTTATGTATTGCTTGTAGAAAATTTTATCACTTAGCTTGCTATCAGGGTCCTCAGGACTTGAAAATTTTTGCAGTGAATGTAACAAATGTTTTTTCTGTCAGTAAGGTGATGAGTGGCTTGAAGTAGAAAGAGTATCTACGTAGAAAGTGTTATGATACCCTCTAAGAATAAATCTGTTAATTTTTTTTTCCTAAGAAATAATTAGTATAGAACACATATGTATTTAGGGGCTTTTTGTGTAAATTTATTCTTTTTTAAAAAAAGTTAAGCATGAGTTTCAGAGCTGTAAATGCTTTACAGTATTTCAAATGATTTGGTACTTTCATTTTATGCTTTGCATGCTTTCCCTCTAGAGAATAAAGTGTTGATTAGTCCAAATTTTTGTAGTAAGTTCAAAACATTCCAAGAAATTGGATAGGTGGTAGGAAAAAGGATGCCTACGCTCCTACAGTGCTTGCTGTATCCAAGTAGATGATGATATTAACTACTAATGTTAATTTGATGTCTTTGGGGGAACGGCTTGGAACCAAAATACAACCAAAGAACAAAAACAGCAACCCTCTTGCTGAGTTTATTCAGTTGACAGTTAATTGTCCATCAGGAATAACTGTTCAAAGAACTGGAAGATGATTGGTTTATGTGATCAAAGGGAAGTGGGTTATTATGGATGAATGTAATTCATTACTAGCTGTTTATTCCATTCCTGGTTGTTCTGCTTGGATATTCACAAGAATGTCTCTACTGTTTTGTCTTTGCAACTGGGTTCTGCTGCACTGATATTTCATTTAGTTTTGTGCCTTCTGTTTTCGGTGGTTCTCTCTTCCTGCCAAAATGCAAAAATGTTTAGGAGACTCTCTGCAGCTTCGGTTGTTGCTGGACTCCTAAGACCCAAGGATACTTCTCAAATACTGTGTATATGTGGTGGTACATTCATAGGTACACTTGGAAACGTGACCTTCATCAAGTAGTTGTGGTACAGACAACCTTAGCATTAGTCTGAATATATGGTAGTCTTCGCCTCTATTTGAGTGTTAACTAATGAAGTACTGTTTATAGAGCATAATGATGAGATACAAAGACACAATAGTTGGTAAGACATATTATCTATCTTCTAACTTCTAATGCAGACATTTAAGAAAAAAAGCCTGTATGTTTTTAGCCTGTATAATACAGCAGATTTACAATATTAATGGACTGTAAGTGAATGTTTTTTTCTGAAAGCAGCTGTATAATACCTCTATATATATACTTAAAATGAGACCTAAAGCCACCGACTTTTTCCCATCTGACTTGGATGCTATTGTTGCTCATAGACAGCTGATCTTTAAAACTTTCAGTGTTATCAATCTTTGTGATATTTTACAGCTCTGTGTTTC
The DNA here is from genome assembly GCF_028858725.1 of Colius striatus. Lineage (NCBI taxonomy): Eukaryota > Metazoa > Chordata > Aves > Coliiformes > Coliidae > Colius > Colius striatus. The sequence goes on from NC_084767.1 coordinate 7,957,997, forward strand.
TTACTGCAGTTCTTATGACATCTACATCAAGTACTCAGAAGTTTTTTGGTGGAGAATTTTAAGTCAGTCTTTTCTTTTGCATCATTTGCTAAAATCTGTTTTGTCTGAGTTAGTTAATACTGATCTTGATTTTAAAAAACTAGTCCGTTCCAAGAAAATGTAGGAGAGATGATTCCTTGTCTGCTCAGTTCTTTGCTATTTGAAAACACCTGAAAATTTTGAAGTGCACTAGAAAACATCCTACTATTTGTCTGTTATGTTACATTGCCATCTTAAATACTTAGTGGTTTTGACAGTTGTGTCCATTTTGGTGTCTTTCTCAACCTCACACTTCCCACTTTTCCTTTTGTTTCCCATTTTAAGTATGACAGGTTGATCTGCCAGTTGCAATTATTTTCAATAACAAACTAGTAGTTCTTGGAATTAGTGGAAAGATTCATTACTAAATTATAAGCGTTTGGTCTACTATATTAAACAAATCCAATTGCAGAGAACCTAAACCAGCTTACACTGATTCAGCAGACAAGAATAACTAATTTTGGAGATGATGATATCTTCATAAAAGATAATCTACTGCTGCTATGGGAAAAAAAAAATCATCTTTACATGCTGTCAGCACACAAGTTTAAAACAGGCTTAAATTTTTGTTGCTCTCAATTATGTAATTAAGTGTTCAGATTGAATCATTCTAAAGATATTTTTTTTGTGTGTGATTTAATCTTCTGTGTAATTTCTGTCTGTTCCCAAGACAACTTCACATGAAAACTAACATTTCATAAGACTGAAAGAAAATCCTATGGAATGGTGAAACCTTTTCAGGTGATGTGCTTAGGGTTTGAGTTTTTTTAAACAAGTTAGTTTCCTAGTGAATTTTTGAAGTGCTGTTTTGCAAGTTGACTCTTCTTACAGTTCATGGGCTGATTTGCATTACATCCATCATATGGGTTTTTGTGGAAACTGTGATTTCATCTCAGCCGCTTGAAAGTGGCTGCTGCTTTGCTTTCTTCTTTTGTTTCCATTAACTGCATAACACTCACGTGAAGATTTGGAGCCTTGAAATGTGCAACACATTCTGTCTTTGACAGTGCAATTTAATTTTAATTGCATTTTAAGAAAGAAGTGGCCCTAAAGCATCTTACATTATGCATTATATCAATTATCTTAGTGGAAGAAACACACAAAATACATTTAATTATAGGTCATAACCCAGCAAATCATCAAAATCCTGGGCTGAAGTAAATTGTTGCCACTAATTAGCTTTCCTGTTCAGTACGAGAATAAGTTCAACTCATGTCCTGCTAATATTGGTTATTTTCAGTGATATAACCTAATTTTTAAAATAACTGAATCCAGAAGGCATAAAATAATGACGTGTCCAGTTACTAAATAGTTTTCTAATATTAAAAGATATAGAAATGGAAATCTGTCTAGAGTAGCTTTAAATACAGTATGCTGAGGTCCACTATGCTTTATTTAAACTGAATTCATGTTTAACTTCACTTAACATCCAGCAAGCAATGTGCTGCTTCAAGTTTTGTGAGTTTGGGGTTTTTGGCATTTTTTCCAAGAAGTTTACATAGCATTGCAGAAGTTAAGGAGTAACAAAACTTAGGTGTTTAATCAAGGACTGAAAGGAATAAGACAATATTCATAATTGGATATGAGACCTTTGACGTACTAAATCACATGGATTCAAAGCACGAAAGATTAGTTAAATCTCCAACACATATCAGAGACACTGCAGTGTGGGGAAAATCCAAACTACTGTCTGTGACGTTTCACTCACTGTGTCTGAACAGGGCTTCTTGAGGTTTATGGTTTTTTTTCTTCCTACAGAACAATGTTTAGAAGGTCTGAATTGGCTTACTATCTGATCTAATTGTTCAACTACTTCAGTGTAAATGAGAACTACTGACACAAAACTACTGTGAGTGAAAGGACACACATACAGCACTGCTGTTGTTTAATTAATTCCTGTTAAGAAAAACAGAAGCAATGTGCCTACTCTTCAGAAAATTGAAGCGGCTAACAGTGGTTCCCAATTCCTCATTACTGAAATGCATCTCATGCTTAGTGTTTTACTTATGTTACATAAACTTAGCATTCATAATTCATCAAATAATTACTATATTTAATCATGCAACTACAATAATTAATCAGATCGATCTGTAAACATTCATGGTTGGTAAAATAAGAACTATTTGGCATTCATTTTGGTTGAATTTGCTATAATGAAACTGGATATACAAGAAAGATGATAGTGCTTAAGGATCTATCTGAGATATTTATATTTGTCTGCATTATGGTCCCAACAGTAGGCAATGAGGACCAGAATTTCTATTTCTGAGCTTTAATTTGAAGATCCTTGGTTTTCACAGTGAATGCATATTTCTCCCCGTACCTTCCACACTTTGGAAATTTTAATTTCCTCTCTTCTTTTTCAGGATTACTTATTCAAAACTGTTACCAGCATTTACACGAATTTATTAAGTAGGAGTTTGTTGCTGTTTTAACTAGCAAAGAAGAGAGGATGGCATAGAAGACCACTGTCAAATAACTGAAATAAATCATGCTAACAAAAAAAAATATTAATCCCAAATCAGTCCTCCTTTACTCACCTCTTCCTTTATAGCAAACAGTAATCATAATATAGTGGAGCAGAATTGTTCCTAGCATTTTGGTACTATGTTCTAAAGGTCAGAAACAAGAAATGTGATGAAAAATTGAATAAATTACTATTGTGAAGTAAAATACAGCACACAGACATACGAAAGCTAAATGTCTGTGCTACGTTTTGGTCTAGGCAATAGGCAGCAGTAACATGACCTTTCTTTTAAATTACAAAAGCATTTTAAAAACAAGAAAAGGGTAGCTTCCTTTGTGGTAGAACAAGAAGGGAATGTCATTAGAGGCAATGGGACTGAATGAATAGTTATGTCTAAAGTTGTGTCAGATTTGTTGAGTCATGAAGCACCCTTTTCAAATACATGTATATCTTTTCAAGTGCACAAATGTATATCCTGTCGTACACTCTTGATCTCTGTTATTTTGCAAGGGCAATTTGAGCTGTAAGCTCTATGATCAACTAGGCAACTTATGCGACAGAAATAAAGTAACTACCTAAATCAGTACCTAAAAAAAAAAATCAAGTCCAGTGGAGCCTGTGGTACAATGATAATGTATTATCAGGTGCAGTTCACAGACACGAGAAGATATCTTTAGCCTAACAAAACATGTAGTCAAAACTAATCCCTTCCAGTGCGATTCATTTGAGTGAAGGTAAATACTTTGCATCAGTTTCTCATGATGTACTTTTTAGTTTTCATTGGCATTGCTGCGTATTCCAGTGGATATAGTGATGGGCTTGGTAGTGTGAGGATAGTGGTTGGAGTTGATGATCTTAAAGGTTTTATCCAAGCAAAATGATTCTATGATATACTGAAGATTTTTCTCTTTTGGGTCTCCTCTTTAAGTTCAGTAAGATTAGTGAAAGCTATTGCATGTATTGAATCTTCTATGTAGTTAGATTCTCATATCACCTATGAGAATAGACTGGAAGTCCATCAGACTCTGTAAATAAAAGTACAAGAGAAAATTAAAAAAACTTCTTCCCCAAAATACTATCTCACATAGTATGCTTATATTGGAAATTAAATTAATGTGTAGATTTGCATCTGCAGTCCATGTTTACTGTCCAGATTTGCTCCTTAGAAGTATTGACTCTCTGTGCAATACACAAGGCTGCACATAATAAAGTTTCAGAATATTTTGGGGCAATGTTTTATAAATTACTCAGAGCAGCCCAACAGCAGTCTTACTGAAACCAGAAGAAGTTTTATAAAAGATGTCAAGTGACTCAGTTTGCCAGTGCTGAGTGCTTTGTAAAATGACTAATAGTACTATAGTCTGGGTTTAAAAGTAATCCTGGTTTTGTTCTTGAAATTTACTTTAGCATTTATCCAAAAGGATAACCTTTAGGGTTACTACTCAGTCTGCACTCAGTACTCTGAACTTTCCCGAAAATCCACACTCTGGTGATGTTCATAGATAAAATTCTCTGAAAATCTGTGTTTGAATGTGGACTCTGTGTGTGTGGGGATGATTTTGTTATGGTTTTATTTTAAGATTTGACCTGATCATGTGTGACATTTCATATTGTTTTCTTAAAGCTCCATGATTTGTTGTTTTGAAGTAAGTTCCAGATACAGTATCATTATCTTGCTATGACAGAAAGCAGTGAAAGGGAAGTTGTCCGTTGATCTGCCTTGCAAAGAAATATTTTGTCTTTTATGGTTGATGCTGCCATGTCCCTCAGTTGTTGAATCTGGGGTTACTGTTTCTGACTGTGAAGCTTCTAGATAGTGTAATGAAGAGTCTCATAAATACTTGTAATCAGGACATTGATAACATTTCTGAATGGAAATAGCAGTTCAGTTCAATGTCTATTATTCCTGAAAAAAAAAAAAGAGAAGTGAAGGTAGGAAAGTTCAAGATGAGAAGTTATGGGGCATTGAACATGAAATGATAAATTAATCCTTACAGGATTATAGCTACTTCCTTAGGTAGGAAATCTATGTTAACTCATATAGGAAATCCAATACTGAGGGACTGGAAAGATCAGACACACAGGACCGTCTTGAACATGGGTTAAAAATGAGAGGCAAGATCAGTGGTATCAAAACAACTTTTGGAATTTGACATCAAGATGACTTGTCATGTTGAGTACAATAAGTTCATAGTTAAACAGATGATTAACATACTACAATATTTGAAATTTCAAAAATAACATGAGGAAGAGACTCTGTAAAATTACGTTGCCACAACAAAATTAATGCAGGAGGAACATATGCTTATAGTTGATTGATGCGTAGGATCACTCACTCTTGGAACAAGTTAAATGATACAGTGCTTTATACTGAATAAATCGGTATTGTTACTAGGTGGAGCTAGGACTCACTATGAAACAACCTGTTGCAATTGTTCAAAAGTGCAGAGGAGAAAGTATGGTTAAAAAAATATATATGAGTCATTCAACATATTTTAATAATTATATCTTTAAATAGTTAAGGGAAATTGAGTAGGAATGACATGGAAGTTAAAGCAAGAAAGCATGGATAAGCAATCTCGTTTGGTGCTGATCTACTTTGAAACCCTGTTGTATAATGTTAATGACAGTAGGAAGGGGTTGTTAGTTGAGACAAGGGACTAGATTCAAGCCCTTTGTAAGCAATTAAACATTAAGTCTTTTGAATTTCAGATTTAAGAATATCAAAATAATTATTAAAACCATTCTGCTGGCCTCATAATGTAGATAAAGTGATGATCTTGGACAAGAAAGCAGAGTAATAGTTTCTTGTAAGTTCATGAATCTTGATGTGTACTGCTAGACACTTCACAGACTGCAGCTTTTCCTGTAAGATGGAGTAAAAAAATGTTATTGTAGGCAGTAGATAATATATGGGTTCTGATGTTTCTACCTTGTTATGAGTTTTCATATTTGAAATATTTCTTATGAGTAGTATGTTCTTTGTAGCAAAGGTAAACAACCCAAACACTTGGATGCTGTATGCTAAAGACATAGTAAAATAACTTAATATTCCCAGGTCTTTGGAGAAGACCATCAGTCTCCTAAAATGTTGGAATTATTTGGTGGAGTTTCATGCAGAAAAGCATCACATATATTTGTATATATATACTCATTCAGAGATGAAACAGATAAATGAAAAGTATTAAATGAAGACTATCACATGATAGTCTTGTGGGTTTTTTTTCCCATGAAGTGAAAGTGAGCTAAGGGTTAATTTAGGATAGGACTAAAATCAGCTTAAATGACTCAGACTTCCTCAGTAACATTTACTATGTTGAAGTCCAGAAAACATTTAGGAAAAGTGCTAAAAAGGAATGAAGAGAGTACAGCCTTACTCTTTATGAACATTTAGTGCTACTGGTAGAATATTGGTAACGGGATACTGCCAGACATTAGAAAAACTCCACATCTAAGACAATACATAGGCCTTTTTGTTTTGCACTTTGGTGTGTTCAAAGCACCTGAGAAGCTGTCTCGAATCCTGATAGGATTCAGAGTTTGAACCTTAAAGGGAATTGATAACATAAAATTTGTTAGACATGAGTAGGTAAGTTTTTAAGCGTTGTAAAACTAGGAATTTTCTGACCTGGAGAGAATGTCCTTTAGAGACAGCAAATACTAGGTGTAGAACAACAGCAAAGTACAAATTGGATCAAAAAAGAAAAAAAAGCATTAGTATTTTTTTCTGAAATCTTTGATTACTTAAATGATGATAACCCAGTGAGTTTCCAGCTCATAATCCAGGTTGTGTTATTTATTGAAGGTTTTCCGGGTTCTCCAAATGTATTATTTGTTGTTGCTATTTATCCTCAGATTCATATCCTGTGTGGGCTGCAGAAAATCAGTCAATTAGTAGTGGTAGGTGGGTAGATGTTTCGGGGATTAAGGCATTCTGATATCTATTTGTTAATCATGCAAATAAATAAGGGAAGGTAGATGCCAGGATCTGTTGTTACCTAGATACCAGGAACTGTGACTCAGAAGCCTTTGATCTTTTATCACTACATAGAAGTTTTTCCTCTGAGTCTAGAAATAACTGCTTTTCACTTCTAGTGTTTGATTGGATGAGGGGTTTTTTTCCTGCTAATAGTTAAAGGAAATAGTAACTTGTATTGTTTGTGCACTTATATGACCACTCTAATAATATTTTAAAAGCCCTTTTATTTTGAGTTTCCCAATTTTTATATTTTTTTTTTAATCCCTGCTTAAAGTGGGATTTTTGTCAAACAAGAATAAATTTAAGTAAAGCCTGAATGTGTGTTTGTGTTGCATGAGATTGTTAAGCTTGGTTTTCCCCTTAAAAATAGCACTGAAATCTACCTAGCAAGAAGCTGTGATTATAGCATATGAAGGAGAAGCATTTACGAGAAAGACTTCAGAGGTATAGTTATATCTTCTGTAAATATGTTCTTATTGAATGTAAAGAATACAAAAATTGGAGATGAAGTAGTACAAAACAGACCAAAAGCTTCAAAAATCTGCTGCAAGGTAATAAATACTGGAATTAATAGAGTTTATGCACGTTGTATTAGGTTGCCTTGTATAAATAGCATGTAATTTTTGTCTTAGATATTGAGGACCCCTTTCTTCACAGCATAAAGGTCTTATTTCCTTGCTAGTATTGTTTTCTCAAATTGCTATTTGAAAGCTTAAAAAATAGGTTTTTTGCATTAAATTAAAAAAGAAACTGAAGCCAGCTGCAGAAACTTAATGTGCAAAATACCAATCTAGATTGTGAAATTAAGCTTCTAGGAACGAAGATGCATGATGGTAAATAGCAGAAAAAATAATTTCAAAATAAGCTGTAGAGCTGGTGATGGATGGGTATCTTAGGAATTCTTCTTAAGGCTACTCTTTTATAGGAAAGTTTCTTTTTGATTTCTGTAGTGCCTTAAAATGATCACCTCAAAGTCCTGTCAAGTATTTAAATTATGCTAAGATAGTTTTGTTGAAGTACACAGCCATAATGATTTTGTGAAGCTCTTCTCATTAACAAAAAGTGAAAGTCATTGCATTTTGCATGTCATTAACAGGGCTTAAGTAGTCCCCTAATTGTTATATATGTCTGGTAGTAGTGCCATGTAGAATTATGCCTGCAGAAGTGTGCCAAACATCATGTAGTTGCTAATTATGGAGCATTCATGTCAAACTGCTCTTCATATTTCAACCTTTTATTTCTTTTGGCATACATAGACCTTTTTGGTTTGACATCTGATTTCTTGTCAGTTGTTCTGTATATTCTGTCTGCATTTTAATATATGATGATGATGTTGAGTTAGCCATCTTGTTAACTATGAACTACTTTTCTGTAGTGTGTTGTGTCTTTCTATTGTGTATTTGAAGAGCAAAGTATTTATAGAAATTTGTGGTGGATATTTCCAGTTTGTAGAAGCCTGTAATCTTCAGACTACTACTTTCCTTCCAAGCTTGCATTTATTGCCTGAAAATAGGGAGTGGTATGCAGGAGGAGTGGATAGAAATGAGTCTGCAAATACTGAGTTTATTTTTTTTTCTGTAGTGTTCAATTTAGTGGCCTTATTTACACTACTCACTAATCTAAAAAGTACAGACAGTCCAGTATATGTTCAAAGTGTTACATAATAAATGTCCCATTTTACAGAATGAAGATGGGAGGTAAGTGTGGTACTTGATTGAAGTACATTTCCTAAAGAAGTGTTGTGATCTTGTACTGCCTGCTAAGGAGTTTTGCGTGAACAATGAATAGAGAGTCTGGTCCAGAGTGCACTGAGAAGTGTTTGGAGACATGAACTATTTGATATTATTTAGTGTGAGCTGAGAAATGGTCCATAATTACTGACAGGTGGTCTAGAATTGTACACTGAAATTGTCTATGTAATTGTAGATTGATGATATTCTATGTGTATCCATTTTGATTTTAACATCAATTCACTAGTCATCACATAATTATACATAAAGCGACTTTACAAGATACCTGTTATTTCCTGAGGATCCATTACAGTCCATCAGACAAAGTATCAGTTCTCTTTGTTTAAACTATGTATTATAATATAAGGATTTAAAGAATAAGGGTTATTTACCCAATAGACTGTAAAGATTCCTTTGGAATCACAGTAAATAGATACCCTGCTCTTGGCTGGGGAATTCTGAGATAGAGTATTATGAGCTGCAATGAGTTGTTCCCATGTGACAAAAATGTAATATCCTTGGGGTTGGGGAAGGTTCAGTAAATGCAGGATTTACCTTCATTTATATCAATAAAATACAGATAAATAAAAATCTTAATTAGAGAAGACATCATTAATTTTCCAGCACTACAGATATCTTAGTCAATGCCTTACAAAAACACTTTTTAGTTCTCAAAACATTTTTGTCAGTGATCTGAGGTTGTGCAAATACTGGTTTTTTTGGGTTTTTTTGTTTACCTTGGTGGTACATTAGCAATCTTGACTTTTTTACAAATATGTAGGGGTGGATAGTGTCCTTCTTGCAGCAAATGAACCCCGATGGCTTCTCCATGGGAGGACCTAGACCCCTTGTGAGGGACCTTGTGCTTTGGATAGTCTTGGCCTCTCCTAGTACTGTGCTGTCTGCTACCATCCTAAGATTCAACCATCGTGCTTTCATCTGCTTCTCTGGGAAAATGGGGACAGATACTAGCTAAGATTCTTTGAGAGCTTTATATGGCAGGAGAGACCCTGTGCAAGTTCCCCTGTGCTGAGGCACATAATCCTTATGCTGAAGCACTCAAAGTGAGAAGCAAAATATGTACCACTTTAATCAGTAGCTTGTGGCTTGATGATTGGAATAAACATCAACTGAAAAAGTTTTTTGAGAGTTTGTAGGAAATCTAAGAATAACTGATTAAAGATTGGTGTTGAAGTCATGGAACATGGTATTACAGATATGGCATCCCCTTTTATATGTGGTAATTTTATTCGTTGAATGAATTGGAAAAGACTGTGTTTTAACTTTAATCAGTATGAAGTTGAAATAACTTGCCAACACATTCATGCGTTTCAGTTGTTTTTTACACTGCATTTTACATTAGGGGAAATTGCAAATAGTAAATGTCAAGGATTCACTTGGGGCATTACAATTTCAGAGGCATAAAGCTAATACATATTTGTCTTATTACTGTCACCAGATTAAAGTTAGTCCATGGATGGCAAGTGCTCATAACTCATAAGAGACATCGTTACAAATGACCTGTGGGAGGTCACAGATACCACAACTTCCTAAATTCATATTAAAACATGTCATTAATAAGAAATGAGAGAGAAGTTCATCATCTCTCAAAAAGCTCATTTTCACTGAAAAGGAGGTGAAAGGTTTTTTATTTATGAATCTCAGTTGATCACATCTTTGTAGATATTAGTGTATAGGCGTATGAAGGCAACACAATCCTTCTAATACTTCCTTAAGTCACCTGTGATCTTGCTATAGTACTACAACTAATCCATTGTTTTATTTGCCTGTTGTAATTCTGCTGAAGTATCTCTAGAGTGCTGAGGGACAGTGAGTATTGTATTGGGGCTTTTAAATATGATGGGTTTTACCCTTTCCTGGTTTTTGCTCCCACAGAGAATTAACTGTAGTAATTCACAGATGGTATCTCTCAAAACCAGAATGTATGTGTATTGTGACTGTGTTAGCTTAATCAAATTAGCATAGAGAGTGAAAAGCCTTCTTCAGATAGAGTCCTGTGTCTGAAGTCATCTGGATATAACTGAATTCACCTAGCCTGTCACATATTTATTGCTTATCATTTTTAGGATACACATTAAGATGTACACTAATACAACTAAACTACATTAGCTTAGTGTATTACAACTACATGGGATTTTTACTTTTTTATTATGCTGGAGTCATGTGTTCTGGGTAAGTACTTACTTAAGAGGATGCATAAGAATTAGCAGCTGAAGTGTACATCTGCACACTTCATTTGGTTGCTGACCTGTTGAATGGTGATAGTTATGGTTACTGTATTAAATCATTTGTCTGACATTGTCTTTCTCTGTAATTCTGGGTGCAATTTCAGATGTCAGCTTTGATTCATAAAGCCATAGATGAGTATGTGATAGACTACTTCTCTTCCTGTTTCTAAGAAAGATGTGACACCGGGGGATGGATACATATCTTCAGTCACCTGGCATGCAAAGGGTTGCAAAGGTTGAGAAAAGTGATGTTTGATGCAAGAGTCTTTAAGAAACATACACATAAATACTATTCATTATCAGACTAATGGAAATCAGCCAAATGTTTTATTAGCTTGAATTTTTTTAATATGTCTGACCAAAGTGAATTCCAACAGTACAAGGAATTACAGAGGTTATTAATGAGATGCTGTTGAGGACTGAAAAATACCTTGTGCACTTTTTCAACAGAATATGTATTCTCCTCACTAGTAATGTAGTCCAAAAACATGTCTTCAATGTGAGGTGCTTATGTAAGAAAGAAGTAACAATCATTAGATTTATGAGTGAAGTCTATAGTTCTGTAAAGCAGTTGCTAAAAATAAAGCCCTGGAGAAATTTCATTGCATACACAGTGATTTGATCTGGACATAGTACTGAAATTCTTGAAATGACATTTCTGTTTGCTTACCAGCTCTCCAGAAAAAATGATGGAAAAAAAAAGAGAGCATGAAGGGAAGCATCACTGAGAACTATTAAATACAAACGTGTTAAAACTGGAGAAAATTAAGAGTATATACCTTCTGAGTACTAGTTGGATTTTGAGATTGTAGAATGTAATTTTTAAGTTATTTTATGTATATAATTATTGTACTTCTGGACAGCAGAAAGGTTATGGTGGTTTGTGTAGGTTATTGTAACTGGAGGGCTATTTGGGGAGGGGAAGAGAATGTCCTGCTTTACAGGAGTACAAGGGGGAGGATCTGGGGAGGTACAGGCCATCCACAGAAGAGACAAGAAGCCAGTCTATCAAGGGCAATTTTGCCTGATCAACCTGGTAACTTTTTATTATGAGATGACTTACTCTTCTGAGGTTTTTCTTGACTTCATCAAGACTTTAGACAAGCTGTATCCTTACAGGCAAGACAGATATGGTTTGGATTGGTGACTACAAGGTGTTTGGAAAATTGACTGTACTTCTGGATGCGAAGTTGACAGCTTGTTGTTAGCAGCAGCAGCATCTCACAACAATAGAGCTAGTTCTGTTAAAAATCTTTATTAACAACTTGAATTATGGGATTTAATGGGATACTCTATGCTAATTTGCAAGTGATACCAATGCAGAATAGTAGTTATGCTGCAGAGCACTGTTACTGTTCTAACAAGCTGGAGACATGGTGTGACAGAACCCTCATGAAATTCAGCAACAACAGAAGCTAAGTCCTACATCTGACAGAATAACCCTGTGCAACAGCTGAGGCTGAGTACCAGCAGGCTAGAAAGCAGCTTTGCAGAAAGACATGTGGTGGTGGCCTGTTAAACAACAAAGTAACATGAATCAACAGTCTGCCTTTGTGGAAAGGCATCCAGCCGTATTCTGGGTTGTGTTAGCATGGTGTGTAGACAGCAGGGCAGGGAAATAGACCTGTGACCACACCTAGAGTACTGTGCCCAGTACAGGAAAGACATGGACATAGTGGAGTGAGTCTGGCAGATGGCCTGGAACCCACCTACTTGGAGGCTGGAGCTTATCACATAGTAAGAAAGACTGAGCACTAAGTCCACTGATTTATACAGGGTTGATGGGAACCCTTTGGTTTCAAAAGTCCAAACAAACCACAAAACCACAAGCCAAATAAAAACAACCAGCCTCTGAAAAATACAAAAACTTCACAACCAAACAACAAAAAAACCCATCCAAAACACCCCTCCCAAAAACATTTCTCAATCATCAGTCTCAAAAATTACTTATAATATTTACTGAGAAAATTATTTCTGTTACAAAAGTTTTTTAGTGTCATTTGAATCTTTTTAAACTACAGCACTTTTTTCTGTACAGATGGGAAAGAAAGACCTTTAAAACACTCCTTTATATGATATGATAACATATTGGATCTCTCTCTGCTTACATTACAGTCAAGGGATTTTGTACATGATAAATTTCTCTCCATCACTTCATTTCTATGAATTGGTTTGCTTGTTAAATTAAGTCTGAGATATACTCTTACTAGATTGGAGTGTCTTGATGGGTGTTTTAGGGTTGTTTTTGAGTTTTGGTCATCTGTTGTTTTTTTTGTTTATTCATCTAGCTCTTATTTTTTTTGAGAAATATAAATCAGGGATGTTGACTGTGTCTAATGACCCAGTCATTTTGATTAAAGAACAAGTTGATATTTATGCAGACATACAACATGAAAAAATTAATTCCATATATCTTTAAACAAACAAAACCACTCTAAGAAGTAGTAAAATATTCCTATGTTGGAGACATCTAAAGCAAGGTAAGACTCATAAAAGCTCTATTTCAAGCTTGTGTTAAATGCGCTTGTGTATTTGACGGTGAAGAGGGTTGACTCAGCTTTGGCCTTTTATGAAAGAAGGGAGAAACACCTTAGAATTTAATAGATTAGCTGGAAAAATGAATTTTATTTTATACAATAAGGAACCAAAACCAAACATGTATGTTGGCTTAGTTTTCCAACCTCAAGGGAGGAGCATGGATGTGTCAAACCAAATTTAGTGAACTTCCATGCAAATCCAAACCAACTGTCATTCGGTTGAAACGTTCCTCATATTAAACATAAATCTTAATAATAATTCTCAGTAACAAAAGAAATTTCAATTATACGTGCAGAGAATTCTGTTAAATATTTGTAATGTTAACTGTGAATGCTTCAGATGATAAGGAATGTGAGTATCAACCTATTTAGAAAGAATGCTGGAGTAGGAAGGAGATAGCCTGTCTAAGCAGGGAACAGTCTTTCAATTACCACAGTAACAGTCACTGTAATCTGTTGTTTTGGTTCTTCTGACAGAGATAGTGAAGCCTATTAAAGATTGGAGTGTAAAATTCATAGTATTCTAGAATTGAACAGAATCTGTGGTTTTATGATTTGAAGTAAAATATGAGTGCTTCCCCAACTTTGTTTTTTGTATGAATTCAAAATAAAACCTTTTGCTGCTTTACCTTATTTACAATTAAAAAAAAAAGGTTCATGAACATTGTGTCAGGTGTGATTGTGGAGAGGGTAAAACTCATCTTGGACTCTTGGGATTTCAGGGCAATTTGTCATTTCAGTCTTCCTCCGAAAGCTTTAAGGGACTTGTAAATAGCTTCAGTTTCTCTCAGATCATGCTTTCTCGTTTTTCTAGTGCACTGGGAAAGGATAACTTGTGAGAAAATAAAATTGTGAAATCTTCCTTTCCTACCACTAGTCAAATTGATTGATTCAGTCTTGAAGAAGCTGTGAAGAAGTGTGGTAAAAACCACTAGTACTCCATCACAAATACAATCAGCATGCAAAGCTTATAGAAAAAAGGGTTATCAGTATGAAATGTATTTGTATTTTAAGAATGTACAGTGCAAAGACATCCCAGTCTTTTTCCATGTCATTCTTGAATTCTATAAACTGAAATCATATTGTCCACCAAGTAGACACATAATAACTCCTAATTATTGAAGTGAGATTGAATTAATGAAAAAAGTTTTGCCAGATTGTATCAAAGTGCTGGTATATCTTCTATCATAAGTTATTAATATAGAAAAAGTGGCCATCTGTGTTCCTGTAGGTTTTGTTAAGTCTTACAACTTAAAGAAAATGCGAAGATAAATGACCTACCACCCAATAAAAGAAGATTGTCAAGTTGAAAGTTGAATGTCATCCTTTCTCTAATTAATTCTTGTTTTCTAATGTTACTTCCCAATGAGAGCTTGGATAGAGAATCAGTCATTCTTTTTATTTTTTTTTTTTTAGGAAGAGAACATAAGAAAATAACTATAGTGTTGAACATAAGATGTAAAATAGTGTATTAAGGAAATGAATTATATAGACAGAAAATTAGACTAGCTGTCCCCCCCGACCTCTTCTGTTGTATATCCTCTGAGTATGTATCAGGTCTAGGAGATATAATGGCCAATTTCTTAATCTAGATGCAAAGCTAAAAGTGGCTTTCTTATCTGATTTTTTCCGTAAGCACAATGCAGTGTTGTCTCCAGATATCAGTAATCTTTTATTTTTGGATGATAAGCAAATGTATCCCTGTGGCACATTTAGGAAACAGATTTCCTACCTACCAGGCAATTCCAATCTAACACGTGTAAGCCCCACACTGTACTGCTTTTATTGGTTTTGCATTTTACTTGAAAACTCTTAATTGAGTATTTTTTATGATTGAGGAAATACAACATTATATAAAAAGACAAATCTGTATTTTGACTCTTCTTGTTATAAGAGTGTTCTCAGATTGATGAGTCACTATTCATTTCATTTGAGGCTTTGCATGTATGTATTTTTTTGCTATGTTTTCTGTCATCTAAAAATAACTCTTGCAGAAATGACAGAACAAATTTTATGAAGAAATAAAAATATCTACTGCTGTGAACATGTCACTCCAGGCAAAAACAGTTGCTTATGCTGGCTGGAATGTTACTCTGATGTCTTTAAATAACTTCATTAGTCAATAAGATATGGTTTAATTATTTAAGTGACAAAAAAAGATGAGCTTTTGGTATTTACATCTACCCACTGTTTACTCTTTTTAGAGTATTTCTTTATATTAGAGCTGCAAGCACTTGCAAAACCCCATCTGGCTGGCAAAATCTCTTTTTGTTTACAAAAACAGAAGCTTTTAGCCACTGCAAGCTCTTGAATATTTCGTGCTGAGATCCCAAGTGAACATTTTTTGCCAGCAGGCACCACTTTCAGCTCATGGGAACCTGCTGTCACCAAAAGAAATTTTTCCCTCTTGTGTCTTTCCTTTTTATTTCAGTATCTGAGGTGACTGATAGTGTGGAGAACCCCACTTTTGGTCTTTATGAAAAGCAGTGTCTGGTATGCACTGTGAACGTTTTCTGCTTGGACTGGCATCTTTCAGTCTTTGAGAATCAGCCTTCTCTTCCATCCTGCATATACTCATTTCTCTTGACTGAAATTTCATCAGCTTGGTATCAGTTCAGAGAGTCTGTCTTGGAGGATGAACTCAAATAACTTTTACAGCATGTCTGTCTGTGATATCAACACAATATACTTGGGTGGCTGTTTGGTAATCTGAACTCTATGTAAGCTATATGTGATAGAACATATAAATGAGCCTGTTTGCAGGAATTATAATCTTTGCCTGTTTCAGTGAACCAGCTGAGATTCTACATAATGATGCTTACACTTCCCTGTTGAGCAAAAAGTTGAGACGGTAGAGAGTTTGAGAGGGGGAAGAGGAAATGCTATGGCAAATTGACCATGAACAAACCAAATTTACTACTTTCTCCTGGGTTTTTGTTCATCCTAAAAACCTGTCAGAAAATTGAATTGCTTTTCTGCCACCCAAATTATTTTCTCTTATTGGGATGCTTGCCAGACTGATTTTTTTTTTTTATCCTTTTTTTTGAAAGAGAAGGTTAAACAAGGTAGAAACTGTGGATTTTGAAAATGACAATATATGCCTCAGTTACACTGAGTACATAAATATAAAATTATGAGAGATATTATTTGACATCTTCATTATCATCTTTATGGTACATCTCTTTATTTAGTCCTTATTGCACAAGAAAGATAATAACAATGACAGTGTGGTTTTACACAAGGTATTTTCTCAAGCCAAGCAATGAAAACATCGTCAACTATATTAATTAAGAGGACTAGAATAAGACTTTGAAAGTATTTTGCCAAGTCTAATTTAACTTGGATAGAGTAACTTGGTAGGGCTTATATGTAGAATATTCCGTAGTCTTTGTTTCCTTTTTGTTTTTTTTCGGATCATATTTGGTTCTCATTTAAAAACAATTTTATCTTTGACTTCTGTGGAATCAGTTTTATAAAAATACTTCATGCTTTGGAGTCTTTCTGCAAAGTCTAGCAATTCCAAGATCGCTGTGGCATTACCATCTGCAGCAAATTTTCATTCAGGAGGTAACAAACTTGCTGCTTGAAATTTCCTCATAACACTGAGAAAGTTTTTCCCCTGCAAAGAAACTTGTAAATGGTGTATGATCTGGGGCTTAATTTAGGACAGTAGAATACATCTTTTTTCCAGAATGTGGCAGTTAGTGCAGAATTGTAGAAAAATATTTCAGAAGTTTGAATTGATAGCATAGTGTGTGAATAACATTCTTTCAGGAGCAATATATGTAGCTATCATTATGTAGTACAATCCATCCATTTGTTTTGCTTGCGTGCATGCACTCTCTTGCTTCTGTAGCTTCTGTGGCATTTCAAATGAGAACATCAAGTTTTTTTGTAGTCAGCTGCAGGATCAGCTTATTTGAAGTGGAAAGAGGAGGGTTTTTTTTGTCGTACCTTTAGGTCTTCTACAATACAAGCATTCTATGGACATGGCACTTAGGTTTTTTGGACTGGGATTTGAGCAGTCCAGCATTCTACAGACTTAAGCAGTTACTCCAGATGTGTAGCTAGTGCAGTTTCCAGTTTTCCCTTTGACAAAAACAGTTATTCAGATCGATTGATCAAAAATAAAAACGTTTACGGACTTCATTCCTTGTTCAGGAAGATCCCAAAATACTCTGTTAATGAAATATAAATGTTGTTTTCTCCTGGCATGGAGAACCAGGCTTTCTGGAGAGAAAATTGAATTTATCCTTGTGTTGAGCAGTTTTTCAAATATATTTTTGATTTTGTTAGCAACTATGAACTGAGTTAAAGGCTGCAGGAAAAGGGAAGCTGTAGATCCTTAGACTTGGAATACTTTTGCTTCCAAAAGATAGGTAACCTGCACTTCTCGAACTTTTTCCACCATGTGAATCTTCTGATTTCCCTTTGTGAAATGATCCTTATATTTTAAACTCATATTGAGCAACTGCTTTTCTAGAATTAATAGAGCCTACCTTCTTTAAAAGGGCATTTTCAGGAATCATTTAGTTCTTTTGCTAGCTTCCCTTCTGAAAATGCATGTTCAAAAGTTTCAGTATTAAACCACTTCAGTTTGACCCCGTTGTGACAGACCACTGGATTATGAACCAATGTAACTGAAGCTTATCTGATTTTTATCACTCTTCCTTCCAAATGCTGTGTTTTCCCTGTTTTGGAACCTCTCTGTCCTTCCCAGGAAGAAGCTGCCTCTCTAAAGGACAGCATCACTGCAGGTGATTGATAGAAGCTGGTTTCATCTCATCAAATTGAAGAGATGCTTTAGCAAGAGATTTAGTAGAGTCAAAAGGATTAGTGTATTTGTAAAGTTGTTAAGACTTTTTAGTTGTTGTTTAAATCTCAAGTTTCCAGACTGCAGGAGGTGATCAGTTGGCCATGTTGAACTCTTCTCCTGTTGGCTTGGATAAGAATATGTCTCTGGAATAGTACTTTTCCTTGACTTAATGTTAATATTTAGTAACATCATTTATTAAACAATATTACCTTAAACACTGTGGAATAAACAGACTAAATAGCAGACTATGTTCCAACCAATGCAGACTTATGAGTTGCTTAGATAACATTGTTCCTGGAATAGTTACTGATTGAAAAATAAATGACTGAAAGGTAAACATAAATATCTCTTTAGGGAGAGAATTACCATTGCACTAAAAAACTTAGTTAAATGCATTAAGTGAGAAAATCTGGTAATATCTAGACTTTGAACACATCACAGAGAATTCAGATGGATTTATTCACAATCTTCAAATACTCTTCCTTTTTGTTGTATTTATACAGATAGATATAAGAGCAAGAAGTTATCAGTGTGCACCCAGCAGTACATATAATGTAGTAATTGATTATTTTTTAAGTAATATTTGTTATATTTCTGATAAAAATGAATTCCATAATTTCTTCTGGATCTGGTAAAATATGTGATATTGCAGGTCCACTGTCTTCCTGGTGGAACACAAAATCCTCCCTCTGTAGTTTCATCTTTTGGCTAGCTTCCCTCATTCCATCTTTCTTTAGACTCAAAAGCAGGAACTTGGCTAGTTCCTGAAGATCTGAAAGTCATTATTGCATTCATACTCTATCACTGTGAGGCAGGGGATTATTAGACCTAAGTTTTTCTTCCATACTGCGTATTGAGAAGCTTGAACTAATTCCTTTTAGTTCTGTTTCTCTTTTCTGTTGAGATGTAGCAAGAGGAATCGTGATTTCATCTTCTGATTATCTGTGGTCATCCCTATGAGATTAAAAAGACATTGCATAATAAAGTAACTGCAATAGAGATGTTTCTCTTTTTTTGCTTCTGCTTTGAATAAGCTGTTACTTCAAAGAATATACCATCTGCCTCATTTCAGAGATACTTGCTTCAAAGCTAGCCACATTTAACAAGAAGGCAGGTAATAAAGACCCTGCGACACCCCTTTCAGTTCTAAAAAGGGAGAAAAATGCCCAACAACAATCTCCGGTTGAGTAGTTTGATTCTTTAGTAGAATCATGAAGCGTGTGGTACAGTGATATTTTTTAATAATATATCAGAAAAGAAGATATATGCAGTTTCATCTTCTTGTCCGACAGATCATTTCTTTGATCAGTTCTCTAGGCAAATTCTTTGTCCAGAAACAAAGCATTATCAAAGAAAAGGTTTCTTCCTGGAGACTACAGAAGGTGTTTAAATATACGTGCTTAACTTCAGACTTTCCTTCCCGATCTGTGAACTGCAGTTGATAGAACTGTCTGTGATTTTATGCCTGGCTCAAGAGTTGAGGCTCACAATTTTAATTGCTGTTTTCTCACTGATAGAAATCAACCCTGTTTCTGTGTGTACCTGATCACAAATACAACAACTTCAGTATTGTCTTTGACTCAGGAGACTTACCTTCTCTAGTTGTATCTTGATTACATCACTCATCCAAAGTAGTAATGAATTATCCACTAGATAAATTGTATATGAGATGCACTGTATTTTCATGAAGGTGGCAGTCCATCTGATTGGGATACCCTTAAATACACTTTCAATTTCTCACGACAATGAATAATCTTATAGTATAGTGGTTTGTACTCTAAATCTAGATTATGTAGAATAATACTGTGGTGTTGAGCATACAGGTGTTGAGTTTTTTCTTCCAGCAAATTTGGCATAATGTTATTTAACTAGTGGGGTCCAATAGCAGTGCTTAGTTTATTCTTGCATGTCTTTTTTGTTATTTGTAGCAAACCATTCCATATCTTAAAGATTTGTGGAAGAGAGCTTTCTGCTTCTTGTATGGTGAAAATGCCGCTCTTGGGGATATATCAGTTTATTTACAGTCTTCTCATGCAGTGTAATGTCATGCTACCAATCTGATCCTGCTAGTACCGAGTGTTAGAACCACACTTCAAGAAAATTTGATAATTGACTGACATTCCCAAGACTGAGTTTTACTTAGATAACAGAAATAAGAATTAAGTCAATTCATGGGAAGGACTCTCAGCATGCTTCCATGTCTCTTGAGATAACTGTATTCATTGACAGGATAAACTATGGTGTGTACTAAGGAGGTTTGCTAATTTGAATAATGTATCTTGCAAGTACCAAACACACTTTTTGTTGGAAAACTTGGTGCTTTATGTGTGTTTTCATTTTATCATCAAATTGGCAATAAATTTAAAAGGTGCCTGCAATTTGTAACAACTTAGAGGATTCAGATTGCATCTCAGTTTAGTTTCTTTCCAAACTTTCACCAATCTTTCTTTCTGTAGAGATGAAAAAGAATTGCAAAAATAGAGTGAAGAGGTGGACTAGGAGAAAGTGCAAATGAGACTGGTGTAAGGAAGAAATACAGGACAGATTTATAAAGCGTGGAATACACATGCATTTGTCCATGTGAAATTCTCATGATGTTATCAATACTGGCTATGTTGGCAATCATGTCAAAAATCCTTAAAACCATATATTTTGTCCTTCACATTCTCTGTTAATGGCATTTTTCCCATGACTTTGCTTTGCAATTCAGTATACTTTCACTGTCTTTTGATTTGAAACATCTTGCCTAGTTTTTAACTTGGATGTTTTTACTGCAATTTAAGATACACGATAATTACCGGGACATAAGTAGATGTGCCTGATAGTGATCCAATGTGTTTTCCACCACTCTTACAGTGCTTTCTTATAGCCTGTGTTTTTTGAGCTTGTGTAAGACAGTCTTGTGAACAGTGCCAAGAGACTTACTAAAGTCAAAATACCACATTTTCTACTTTGCTTTTAGCTACCGGGTTAGTGTTGAACTTAGACTGATCTGTCAGACAATTGATTTGCTCTTGGAAAGCCCATGTTGGTGGTTATTCATTTCATGGTTTTCTCCAAGTGATCATAAACAGTCAGTTAAATATAAAGTTTGCCCATGGCTGAAGTGAAACCAGCCAGTCTGTAATTCTGACTTATCTCTCCTTTCTCAGCCTTCTTGCACAAACCTTAACCTCTTTAAAGACAGAAAATGTCTTAAAAAAAAAAAAGTTAAAAAACCAGAAAAACTTCTCCAGGAAGGTTCTTAAGAACATGTTGGCCCCATGATTTGTGTCAGGAGTAGCAACTGGGAGGATGTCCTATTAACAAACATATGAACCTTTAATAGCATTAGTTTCCTGCTTGCAGTTGCCACTTTAGAAACACTTACCTATCAGCAGAGGAAGGTTAAATACATCATTTAATAAAAGATGTATTTTCCTCATGATGATATTCAAGACTGTAGAATACTGAGCAGAAGTTCTAGAAGGTCAGTGAAGAATGTCTGACCTGCAAGTTTCTGCAACTGCTATGTAACTCCCTAAATTTTGTTATTAGTGGCATGCTGAGGAGAATTACTATGTACAACTCTGACGTTCCAGGTAGAGAATTGACTTGTCAATAAGGGGCTGCTGGTTACTACATTGATCTGGGACAAACTAAATACCTCCTTGACTTGGTTTCAGTGAATCTTCTGAGATTTCAAAGGGTGCTTCTATCGAACAGGACTATTGTAAAAATCTAAGAGCTCAACATCTCTCCATGCATCAATCTATACCATACAGTTAAGAATACTTGTCATTTGTGTTATACTTCATTCATTTTCCCTCCAAAAAAATCAAAAGAGAGAATTAAAAGCAGTAGATGCTGTTTTCATTGTAAGTTGAAATTCAGGAGAGCACTGATAATCCTTTGAATGGGTTTTGAAACATCACAGATCAACTTCAAGAATTACAGAAGAATTAAGAAGACATAACAGTCTATACATCTCCTCTAATTTTTGTTCCCTAAAATAAAATATATTCTTGTCCACAGGTACTTTTCCAGACTCCACTAAGTTATTGAAGACATGGAAGCATTTATTCTATCCCACTCTACCACAATTCGCTTTTTAGCAAGAGAATTGAAATGTTGCCTACAATATGTGAAAATCAGTTGTAGGATTATCACCTGGTAAAGACATATTTTGAAACCTCCATTCATAATATTCTGTTATTTTGAGTTTATTGGACTACTTCTATCACTTGTGTTGGGACTAGAATTTCACATTCCAGGTTTATAAACCTTGAGAGAGGAGAATATTATTTATACCTTTTGACTATGCTATGTGTACTTTTAGGAAGATGTAATTTGTTTTAAAGTTAGTTGAGGAATGAAAAAAAATTCATGCTGTGTTTATCTTAAAGATGTCTTTTGTCTTATTTTAAGGAGTTTGGATAGTGTATAAGAGATTACTTGGTATGTTTCTACACATACAGGTCCTCCTATCATTGTGAAATACAGGATTTTCTCCATTGTAGATGGTATTCTGTATTTTATTTATTCCTGTGTATTAAAAATCTGTGATCTCTCCCCTGCAGGGCAGATAATTCAGGTTCCCTTGAGGATGTTCTCCGATTCTTTAAATTCAATCACATTTAAAGCTGAAGTAAAAGCCACACTGAAGAGACTTAAATTGTTAGGAGAACAAGTTTATCATCAAGTTTAATAGTTGATCACAACACACATAATTCCATGTACTGATTACTGAAAAGCCTGTATTCCAGAAAAATCTACAAAGTATAAAATTTCCTTACTACCAAACTCAGATGTATTTAAATGTCTTAGATAAAATGAAGAAAATAGTTCTGGCTGAAGGTCTGTTCACACTATGCTAGGAGAGATGCAACGAACCAGCAAGGAACTGCAGGTATTTCCAATTCTGCTGTCCTTAGGATGTGTTAACATTGGGGCTTTTGCAGAAGCAGCACTACTTTTATCTAATAAGAAAAGATTCTTGTCTTTGGAAAATGATAAATGCTACCTTTTATATCTAACTAAGGTTAATGGAAGTGGTATATCAGTATCATCAATGAACATGTTATGGAATG
This sequence comes from Colius striatus, assembly GCF_028858725.1. Classification (NCBI taxonomy): domain Eukaryota; kingdom Metazoa; phylum Chordata; class Aves; order Coliiformes; family Coliidae; genus Colius; species Colius striatus. Next base: position 7,980,922 of record NC_084767.1, read on the forward strand.
ATTATTTGCAGTTTATTGCAAGAAATATAACTGAGATATATCATTATAAGCAACTTCTTTTTGTTTCTTTTAGAGAGAAATACTACAGAAATAGTGAGCAACATGAAATTTGAAAGGAATGAGGTAAATTTGAAAGAGAATGTATGAGCTTGGAAGGAAACTGTTCTTTCCTAAGGCAGCAATATCTCCTAATGAAGCAATGGTTGAAGTTGGGAGTAGTTTGTTCTATTGATCTTATACTTCCTGTCTAGAAGTCTCAGGAATAAATCAAGTGGCATTTTGGTAGGATGGCAGCATAAACTAAGCTAATAACATATATATATATAATACCTGAAAGTCTACTACAAATGCAAAAGTTGTATTCAGCTCACTGGTCCTTCTAGACTATATGTGGGAGTTCTTTAACTAACAGAAAGTAGTAAAGGTCATCTCTTTGGTTTTTTGCTGTATTTATCCCCAGGCAATTTAAAACTACTGCAAAACATGGGAACTCTTCTTTTAACATAAGAGACAGAGTAAATGAAATATCCTCTGCCACCATTGAAACTGAAACTTTCAATAACTTCCAGATAAAACTCTTTTTGGTTGCATTCATATGCTGAACTGAGGCCAGAAAAAAGAAATGTTCTTGATTATTGGCTTCTCTGTTAAACTGGCTTTTAGGTGGTTATCAAAAATACCACACCTGTGTTAAAAGTGCACAACACTTTGCAATGGTTTCCTCACGTCTTGCTGCTTTTCCAAGTGGTGATGCTAACAGCAGATATACTTGCCAGTGTTGAGTTACTCCAGTTTTCTCTCGGTTTATTTACTTTTCTGTGAAGGACGTTTATACGCTGAACCTATGAATAAGTGTCTCAAGCTATACCTGTTTCAACATAAAAATGTGAAGAAATATGTTGTTTTCTTTATCGTTACTGCCATTAGGGATACATTTTGAGCATAAGAACAAAACCTGCTTTTGGAAACTGACTAGGATTGGTCTTCATCATTTGGAGTGTTGAGCTACTTTGGTTATTTATTACAACATATATGACCATCCTACCACAGAAATATAGAAGAAAAAGCTAAAAGTGGTAAATTTCCTCTCTGGGTGTCAGGTAGATTCAATGTAATGCCCTGTGAACTATTTCAGAATGCTCTCTGCAAAATCTTAGTGTGACAAGGTGTCAGTTTTGACAGATCAGTGGTGAAGACTGCACAGACTTGAATTAATAAAGGTCAGAATCGTCAACAGGAAGAGATGCCTGGTGGCATGTCAGCAAGCACTCATACATAGTATCTGTAATGAAACTGCTGATACAGACTGGAAAATGAAGGGTTTGGGGAAGGTGTAGGTCTTCAGAAATGTTTAAATAGGTTTTGAAATTTTATAGATTTTTCAAAATTCTAATAGTTAAAGTAAAAGCAAGGCAAATATCTTGACACTTAAAAAAGGTGGTTTTTTAATTAGTAAAATGCACTTCCCCTCCCCCCCGCATTTTCCAATTAAAAACCCCTTGCTTATCTAGTGGGGGGACATTGACACGGAACTTGACTTCATATTTTGGAAGCGGGCTGATGAACAACTGAGCTTGTGAAGAAAAACAGTGGCTGTGATGTGACTGATGAGCTGCATATCCAGTGATCATTCAGAATATATCTTTCACAAACTACCAAGTTCAACAATGATTGTCATAAAAAGTTTTTATTAAGGTAAATTTCATGATAGTATTAAGCGAGGAATAAAATTTTGCCTTCAGGTATAAATACAGGTGAAAGCTCCATCTTTCCAAAAGAAACTGAAGTTTGGTGCTTGTTTTCATGTTCTTCAGTAGCATCATGGTTTAGCGAGGAGCTGCTTTTGCTTGGTAACAGGAGGAGCGGGTTGCAGTGAAGACCCAGTAAAGAGCTCTCAGACTCTCCCCTGACTCTAGGCTTCAGACCCACCTGTGGACCGGCTGGGCCAATCTGGCACCTCCGCAATCACTATTTAGGGATGGGAATTTGAAGTGCTTAGGAGGTGTTGACCATGCAGACCCCACAGTCAGAGAAGGAGGAAGGAAGGAAGAGCAACAGACCAGATACCCCTCTGGAGAGAACGCAGGCTGTACCCCTGGCAACCCATGGAGGGCAATGGCAGGACTGAGAGCCACTAGCAGCTCTGTGTGAGTGTGCCCAGATGGGCAGAGACTGCGTGAGGAGGCGGCCATGGCACAGGCAGTCCTGGAGAGTCTGCACGCCTCAGAGCAGACCCACACAAGAGACAGAGAGGAGCTGCAGCCTTTGGGATAAATGCACATCAGAGCAGCTTATGCAAGGCTGTCATGTGTGTGAGGTACCCCAGGGAGGTGCAGGGAGGACTGGTGCAGAACCCACCTGCCCTGAGGAGAGACAAATGGCAGAAACTATAAATGATAGACTGAATGAAACCCCCATTCCCTGCCCCCCTGAGCAGTTCAGAAGGGGAGGAGATAAAGACACCAGGATCAGGGCTCTGAGCCCAGAAGGAGGGGAGGGCTGGGGAGAAGGTGGTCTTAAAGGACTGGTTGGACTCTTCATCGATGTAACACTGTGTTATTTTGTGTTGGTTACATTTTTGGGTTTTATGGTTATGTTTTAGTTGGTATTGGATTAAATTATTTTCTGTTTTCTTTTCCAAGCCCAGTAGCCTGGTCTGTTTTGTCCTGGACCATAAGGGGCAATTAAGCTCTTCCTGCCCTTTGGCAATTCTCAGGTCTTTGGTACTTGAGGCTTTTGTCCCTTGATGGGCCTAAAACAGGACAAGTAGTAAAAAGTGGTATTTTTTTTTGAAGAAGTGATTCATATAGCCATCTTTTTACCTGTTCTCCCTTGCTTCTCTATTAATGATCCTGCTTTTCTGTTGCTATCCAATTTCTTTATAGATGACGGTGGTGCTTATTCATTTAGTTCAGTTTATAGCTTTCTGCCTTTTTAAGATTCCCTTTCTGCCTCACTTCTCAGTCTTGGTGTTCTGTGGTACTTCGCTGACATGACCTATTCATTTTTGCATGAGTAGAAATGAGTTCTTCCTGAATTGCTTCTAAGCTGAGCCATCTTTGCTCCCTTGAAGTCCTGTCCTGGGTTGATTGGTTTTCTTGTGCTTCCTTAGGAGCTTTCCTGCTCTCTTCTCCTCAAGACTCTCTCTCTCCTGCATATTTTCTGTTCAATTTACTTTTTGTCCCCTTCCTTCCTGACCTATGGACACCTACATAACACACATACTCGACAAATATTTTTATTGGGCTGACTGAATATGGAAGTCATCACTGGTATGATTTATGGTTATAAATTAAAATGACTGGATGTAGCAAAGAAATTGATTATTATTTTAAAACCCATTTTTCCTGCTTGAAACAACATGATGTAGACTACGAACTTCATTTTACTCATTTTGCCGTGATGAATTTGCACGTAGTGAATGTTGTGGTTTGCACCACTAAGAGGTCATCTGAAGTAACTTCTATATCAGTTACTGCAAACGTGTAGTAAAATCTTTCAGAATTTAGTAAGATGATGCACACCAAAATCGTCACTAACCTTTCAGTGCCTAATAAACCACAGGGATTTTAAAATTTTCAACTTTCTTATCCACTAGGTAAAAATGGCAGATAAAGGGCTTTGAATTATGTTATTTGAATTTTTAGTAAGATAGAAGATTTTCTTGAGGCTTTCTGCTTACATGGAGAAACTTCATCATGAAGTCAAGGTTCTTGAAAAAAAAAATGAAAAATTGTGTGGAATGGAGGTGTTAGCTACTTAAGAAGTTTAAAAATGGGAGTAAATATACCTACTAGGTACTGCATCATGTGATTGGAAATGCATATGGAACCAATTTGTCCTACTGTGAAGGAACTGGATCTTTGGAACTTTCAAGACTTGTGCAAACCCTATAAATCATGCTGTTTTCTTTATCTAGGGATATAGGACTATAAACATCTATAATATGTTAGTTTATGTCCAGTTAATACATGAAACCTGTAAATACTTACTATGATTTGTTAATACATTCAGTATGATCATGGGCATTGCATCTTCCAAATTATCTAAGGTACAATTTAGATAGGATTCTCAATTTTAGGTTCCTGAAAGCCTAAGTTTACTAATTGGAGGATTCTCTGTGTGCGAGGCGTTGATTGATGTTTGTTTTGTAAAGCAAACCTTAACAAAATTATGACTGCTTTTACTCCACTTAGCTACTCAAGGCTTCTGTGTGCTGGGCACTAGAATGAGTGAAAAAATGTCTCCTTCAGCTCTTAGTTTGTCCACATAACGTTTCAGCAGAATAGAAAACAGGTGGAACAGTTCAATTCAAATGCAGACAAGAGAAAGTAGCTGAGAAGAGCAGGAGATTGAATAGGGTGTGTGTTGAAGGAGCAGGGACAAAGAGTTCAGAGAAGAGGCATAAGGGGAAATCAGAAAGGGTAATATACATGGAAAAGAACAGGCTGACTCGCTTTTCAGGCTTTTGATTTCTTAGAGGACCAACTCATTTATTAAGAATGTTTCTATGTTCCCAAAACCACTGGTTTCAGCTGAAGAGTTAGATTTTTTGCCTTTATTTCAGACCAAGAGGAAAGAAAGCAGATGGTTGAAATTCTGTTTCTCATGTTGGTTTGTTCAGTCTGTGGTGATGAAGCAAGTAATTATCAATATCATGTTACAAAGAATTATTTTTATTTGGAGATGTATTAAATCCTGGGGTTATGAGGGGAGATTAAAAAAGATTGCTTTAAAAGAACATACAGATTACTAAGATTCCAATATCAACTATCCAGACAATTCTTCCTTATAGCTATACATTACAAAGTAGTTCTTATTTAACTACTTTTCCCTTTACTCTCTTTGACTGAATGAAGTGGGTAGACTGTATTTCTAATATTTTTCTGGTATTACCAGATCATGATTGCAGACACCTTTAAACTCCTTTTAATGCTTGATTTTAGTTTTCTGCATCTTTAAACTATCTCCTTTATTTTCCTAATCCTCCTAATCTGTGAGAGTTGGTAGATAACTCTTACTTGATGTCATTTATGTTGTTCTCCTGGTCATTACAGGAGATCTGAAACTATTCATTAAGTGCTTCTCAATATGGGAAGGATGAAAACATTAAATGATTAACAGAATATTAAGCTTGTTTTACAGAACAGTTATGTGGCTGAAAAGTGTGCAATTTGAACTTCCCACAAAAAAAGGTGATGGAAAACATACTTTCTATTAAAATGAGGTCATTTCCTGGTGAAAATAGAGATGTGTGTTTCTATAATTCTTCTGTTGCGCACTGTTAAAGTTACATTTTAAATATAAATCCCTCTTTTAGTCTCCGTTCATAAGTGTATATTTAACAGTGACTAGTGTAGCATATTCATTCTTGCTGACTGTGTATTGGTGTTCCAAACACAGTTTCTATGCTAGGTGAAGTGTTGAGGAACACCAGCCTTTCCCTATAGAAACTCTCCTTTCTTTTTATTTTGTACTTGTCCTCCCTCTTTGTACTTAAACAGAGCAGAAAAACCCTAAACTTCTAAACCATTAAGAAAAGATAATGAATGAATTTCTACCTCTCTAAATGTACAGTTTAAGCTCTCATACTGACATCATTAGAACGATTCCAGTAATTTCACAATATATTTAAAAAGCATTTAGTAATGTTTTTTTCTATTGATGATAACTGTGTGAATTTCATGTAAAATATCTTGAATGTTCTGTTTATATTTTTCTCTAAATCATAACCAAGCTGAATATAGCTTCTTTAAAGAGATAATAAAAAATTAGTATTAAATTTAAGGTCCATTTTATCTCTGGTTTAGCTTGTCTTACAAGGAGTAGTATTTTTAGTCTTTAATACTTCTGAAGGATAACACTAGATTATATAACTTTTTGCTCTCAATCCTCAGTAGAATTCAGAAGCAAGATATGCTACTGACTGGGGACAAAGCAAAAATACTTTTTAAGATTTCCCTTTTTAGTTAAAACATTGCTCAGTAGACAGTACTCTGCACATATGAATCACAAGAGCAGTAGCTGTTTTCCTGAATATATATTAAGCTAGTTCTCAAGAACAAGATTTTAAAATATTCAGATTTACTCTATGGTTGTGCTGCTAAATGAGATGTGAGCTGCAGTAAAGGAAAACGGGAAAACATGATTTCTGAATGATTTCTACTCCATAGGTTACCATCTCTTACTTTCAGACTACTCATAGAATTGTGCAGGAATTGAAGATTCTCCCACAGTTTGTGGATGAGATTCAGTAAGCTGCTTTGTTAAAGATTACCGATGCAGTATTGGGCAGTAAAGAAAGCAGAGGATTTCTGAGAAGCTGCTTTGCTACAACTATTCAGAGTTTGAGAGAAAATCAAGATGGGAGAAAGCCTACAGATTTTAAAAGATAAGCTCAGTCATGAAGAGATGCTTTTAAAGAGATATGGAGGTCAGATCTATGGATCCAATAGGAAGTCTAAATGCAAGAAAATTATTTTTAGGGAATGAAGCCTTTCAGGTGAGACAGATTCATGTAGGCTGGACGGTACGGTTTTTAGTTTTGCTTCTCTTCAATATGTTCTGTTTTGAATGGAGAATGTGATGGAACGGACTTGAAAGAAGTAATGCTCTGAATCCATGGTGTTTTGTCCTAGCTGACCATCCACTGTAGTCTCCTAAGAGTGTAAGACTTCATTGATCTAGACCCGAGGAAGCCTTATTGATATACAATGTTTGCGGTGCCAGATTTAGCTGAAGTGGGAGAATTGAAGAATACTGTTCTCTCACATATGTATGGAATGCACTGAAAAAGCACGGATTAGAGACTAGGAGCAGCTTTTATTCTGGACAAGCACAAGTAAACTGATAGCTAAAGTATTTGTAAATAATGTTGTTCCCTATCAGCATGAATAAGGCTTGCAAATATCCACATTCAAGAAATAGGGAAGTTTGTAAGACTTCTGTGTTTTGAAAAATCCAGGGTAGCTTAAAAAATCTGTATTATGTAAAATCATGTTACAACCTGATCAGAGTATTAAGGTCTGAATCATTTGATGTGATTTTTCTTGTATCTGGTAAATAGATACAGTCCTGGTTCTAGGTGTTAGTAGTTGAATGTGCAGTAATATTGACTAATTTAATGTTCGAAACAATACTTTAAAGATACACAGATTATTTTTACTGTGAGTCTCTTATGTAGTCTACCTGGTTTAATAAAACCACATTTTCAGAAGAGCTTGTGAATCAGCTATGCAGTTAAAGATATGAAAAGGTGATTGCTATGTAAAGTACTAGCTCTGTACAAATAGGAACGGTCAAGTTTACTGTGTCAACTGGTGCAGAAATACTTCAATTCACTTACCATGCGGTAATGTGTGTGTATCAGCCTTAAAAACGTATTTTTTTCCTGATGTGGTTGCATATTGCAGTTGTAAGAGCTTTTGACAGTCTTCTAGTGTTTGCTTCTGTTGCTAGAATTCACAGCAAGACATTCACCATCAGTTTGTTAACAGCAGATGTTGATTTATTGAGGATCTTCATGAACAGAACAGTAACGTGAATTTTCCTATACTCTGTGTTTTCTAGAAGAATTTTAGTTGTGTCATGCAAATAAGGACAAATAGTGCTCTTGTTCACTGGCTTTGAAATAAGACATCATACAATACAGTCAACATAAGTTTAACCAGCTTCACTGTGTTAATTCCTAGACAGGTTGTTCCACTTCGTAATTCTGTCTTACTTTGAGATTCAATGTAATGAGATCTTCATGATCTGGAGGCAAATTTAAAACTTTTCTGCTCAAATTTGTCATAAGACACAGGCAAGTGCTGTGATGATATACAGACTTAAGACTGTTAGTCAAGTATTAAAAAAGCAAAGCTGTGTTTGTTATTACATTAGCCAGTAGTACTATCTAACCCGTGGCGCACTTAATGTGTGATTATTTCCATGACATTAAGCTCTTCTTTAAACACTCTTAAGTTCATAGAAAAAATGAAGACCTGAAAAAAAAAAAAAAAGTGAAAATTATTTAAGAACCAAAATTTTAACTTTTTGCTTCTCTTTATTTTTCCCCTTGGTCAGTTAGAAGGTTATCTCTACATGAGCTTTTCAGCCTCCACTGATCGTCTTAAGCTACGCTTCAGGTCACCCATCACCTAAGCTAACCCTATGTCCTAGCGACATAAAGCTTTAGCATGTTGTTGTGGTTTAACCTTAGCTAGCAACTAAGCTCACTTACTCCCATCCAATGGAACGGAGGAGAGACTCAGAGAGGTAAGAATGAGAACTCATGGCCTGTGATAAAGACAGTTAAACATGTAAAGTCATGCACCTAAGAAAAGCAATCCAAGTAATTAATTCACCATTTACTATTGTCAGGCAGGTGTTCAAACATCTCCAGACAGTAGAGCTCCATCACATCTAACAGTTGCTTGGGGAGACAAATGCCAGCATGTCCTCCCCTTTTTTTTTCAAGCTTTCATTGCTTGGTATGGGATGATATCCCTTCAGTCAGTTGGCATCAGCTGTCCCAGCTCTTTTGCTTTCCCAGCTTCTTGTGCACCACCGGCCTGCTTGTTGATCAGGCAAGACAAGCAGCAAAACAGACCTTGATACTGGATGGGCACTGTCCAGCAATACTTTAAACATCCCTATGTCATCAAAACTCTTTTCAGCACAAATCGATAACAACCCCATGCAAGCTACTATGAAGAAGTTTTTCTCTTTTTCTTTCCCTGTGTTATGGATTTTAAGATGAACTTAAGACACAACGAAGATTGTGAGGAGATCTTCCTTATAAAGAAAGAGGGGCCAACAGTGTGAACATGTTGTAAGATTAAAACAAACTACAAAGGAGTAGATATAAGTAGCATTTGTGATAGATTCCAGGCTGTAGTAACAGATTCTGTTGAAGAACCTTTAAATCATTTCCATACAGCCTTTGTTTTTAATTAAACTAAGATGTTATTGTAAGAAAATACATTAAGTTAATGAAGATGAAACTACATTACTGGGTGTCAGTGATTACTCTACATATTAAGGATGAGGAAATTATTGCGTTATTCAGCTGTGTGCACATATGTGATGGCTGGTTTAGCTTCTCTATCAGAATATCTCTAAGTGGGACATATATAGAAGTTGTGCAAATATTGAGGCAAACACAAAGAGACAAAGCTTAAGTAAATTGTTTTTTCTCTTTTCTTCTTGACATTAACCATCAGTCTCATCTCAAAATATTTTTCTGGGTTTTAACAAAAGGATAGTTGAATTAACTTTCTGATTATTTAGACTACTACTGTCAGCTTTTCTCTCTCTGATAGCCATGATCCTAGGTAAAGATGCGTTAGAGCAATTTCCATTTTGGGAGAGATCGATTTGCAACAGGGCAGGGAAAAGGCAAAGAGTTTAAATGCCAGGAGGTTAATGGTATGAGTGGAAAAGACTTGAATGAATGTGTGCATGTGAACTTGAGAGCTGAACAACTAAGGCTGTAAAAGGTGGTGTCCTTTGTCAGAGTAAGAATGAAGTAATACTTCTGTGCCATACAGTTATACTATTTGAAAAAATAATTTTCATGCAGTTTCAGCTGTGGAATTGAGGACCTTAAACTGTCACTCACTGCCAATATGTTATTCTGCTGACTTATAACTCTTTCAAGCATTTGAATTCCTTCTCTTGTTTAAATGATGAAAGGACTTGTACAGGAACTGAGTTTATAGAAAATCAAATGTAGGATACCTGCCCAAAGTACAACTATGTTTTGAAGACTGGAAGAAAAATAGCCTGAAAACTAAGCAAAGACAGGGATGAAAACTGCTGTGAATGCAACAGTGTTCAGTTTTTAATTCTTCATAACTTTGGATCTATATCTGAATGAGGGGAGATGGAATATAAAATACAGCTTACTTAAAATATGCATGGATATGGATATGATGATTGGATGTCATCCTTAGCATTCAGATACCTTGTACGTGTTACTGTAGCTTCTTGATTTTATGCTCTAGCAACTTCTAAATGATTACAATGTTCAATTCATCTGTCATAAAGAATTAGACAAAAAGTTTGCATAATGTGTCCCTCTGAGATAATGTTACCTGTGGTAAATCGATAATTTCAAGTCATGTGGGTACCAGCCTGACATAAGTAACCCACAAGTTAAGTAGAATAAGTTATAGAAAAATATTCTGTGAATTCATAATGAATATTGGTAGGTGTTATTTATTACACTAATTAATAAATGAAACTTATAACTGAAGAAGGAAAAATTAAAAGTGGAGCTTAGAACCACAAGGACACTTTCACAGGAAGACTAAATAGAGCAAGGAGTAGCACTAGAAGTAAATTAGGCCTGTGAAGGGACAGAAATATTTATATTGATATAATAAAAATAATAATGAATATTCTATATATGTAAATGTACAGACAAAAATACCAACCATTTTCAATAACTGCATTCATCTAATACCGTATTCTCTCTTCAGCAGTAACTTATACAGAGTGCTTAAGGAGAAAGGAGAGAGTATTAAAAAATATACACAGAGGTAATAGTCCAGGTAACTGGACCAACCTCCATGAATCTGTGGACTAAGATATTCCTGGACAAGAGGTTGTAAGTCTGTCATATGCTTAATGCTACTGGTAAATACAGCAAACATAAGCACAGGACATCTCTTGTTAGCCTGTGCTAACAAGCTAACAACTGTGCTAAGTGCAGAGTATTTATTAAATGCTATGCTTTCTCTTTAATGACAGAACTGTCCTATTTTCTTTCAAAAGAGGAAGAATGATTTGAAGATGACAGACTGGTCATTCTAGTGCTCTTACTCTTCCTCCCCATACATAAACATGAAAATTTCAGTCATTTCATTTTTGTTTGGTAACCTATCAGGTGAAAATTATTTGACTGTGATTATTATTTGTGGCTTTCTCGAAGATTCCTTTGTTTTTTATTTCATATGCAGTTGTAAATGGTACTCAGCTGACATTCCTTTTCTACAACTTTATTGGAACACTTTAATGGCTTAAAAACTTGTCAAGGATTAATTAACAATTAGGTATTCTGATAGTCAAAAAAAGAGAAAGGAAGGGAGTTAGACAACCCCTGTGCCCATACTTTTTACATTTAAGGAGATATTGTGTTAATAACGTTTTACCATCTCATCAGACCTTTGAACTTCTATGTCAGGTATTACATCATTTAGCCAGCTTGCACGGAATGCCTTACAGCAAAATGTCCATTTTCAGTAGGTCATCCTCATTGCTCTTTGTGGTCCATTTGCAGTAGCTAATGCAGCTATTGTGTTGTTATTATAAAAAGAGATGAATCCTTCCACTCCACTCAAAATGGCAGTGCTATTAAAGCACTGCCATATGCCATTATTATTTTGAATCAGAAATCATGTTCACTGCACAATGTTTAAACAGAAGACTGTAAAATTATCTTGTGGTATTAAGCAGTGCTGCTGGCAAGGCTCTCTGACCCATCTGGAGTGCTGCAGGCTCATACAAGGCTGGATTCCAAGCTTTCAATGAAAAATAGTAGGAGGAGGGGTCTGGGAGTGATTTGTGTGCAACAATGCATCACTGTAAATACAGATGCAGGATATATGAAGTATAGTACAGATATGCCACACAAGCAAGAAAGCATCAGATATCAAAGGTCTGTAGGTGTAGAAACATCTTTGGACTCTTAAAAGGTTCTTTTAGGTTTTTTTTTTCCTCTTTCAGATAAGGGCAGGATGGTGATTTTTGCTTTTCTAAACAAATTCTCTTTTATAACCATATTGAGGTTTTGTTACCCACTCTTTTCAAACTTTGAACTCCTAGAAAAAGCTAACAAGGATGTAAAAGTAAACAGAGTAGCTTATTCAGGAAGAGTTCTGTTCTCAGATCTTGGTAAGATCGCTGGTGAGCTTTTTCTCCTTTTAATGTTGGTCTGGTTCACAAGAGGAGGGAGGTGATGATCAATAGTAAGCTTGGAGGTGCTGAAGAAAAGGACCTGGGAGGAGAATGTACCTATGGGTATATTCTGGTTTTGTTGGGATATATGGTGTTGGACACTGATTCACAGCTTTAGTCCTTCAATGTTGTAAACTGGGTTTATACATGCATTCTGTGTTTGATCTGAGCATTGTCTGACTCAAAGGGCTTTGATATCTAAACACAACTGTTATTTTCTTTTTATGAATTGAGTACACATTCCTCAGACTGTAACTGTTTTTTCTTAAGTTGTAGCACCAGTAAACTGTGAATCTACCCTCTTTCTTGATTTTTAGAGGTTTTGCACTTGACGTTATGTATAGAGACGGCAAAATTAGTGTAATGGTACCTTGTCTACACCTTATTCCACTTCCAATGTGTTTCATTAATGCTAGAAAAGCTTCCCATTTAGGTTGCTTGTCACACACTTGCTGGCGATGTTTATGTGAGCTTGTACATTAATTAGTACTGGCAGGAATGAGGAGGATACAGGAGAGGAGACATGACCCAAAAATGTGTTTAAGTCGTGTTCTCTCTTGAGACGTCTGTTCTTGCAAAATATATCTTAGTAACATCTGTGTCTAACGCCATGGCTTATCCCCAAACTCAATGGGTTCAAGCAGGAGGATTAATAATGATTATTTCACCACTAAAGTCAGAATTTCCAGTTACCTAAAAGCTTTTACTTTACCGTCTCATATTCATTCCTGTAAAGTCTTTCTTTTCATACTGTTTTGGTTCATTAGAATTCTCCCTACAACCATCAATGCTATAGCCATAGTCATCATTTAATTGCTCTCAGTGCTTTTGGAAATCATAGAATCATAGAATGGTAGGATTGGAAGGGACCTTTAGAGATCATCTAGTCCAACCCCCATGCAGAAGCAGGGTCACCTAGATCAGGTTGCATAGGAACATGTCTGGGTGGGTCTTGAAGACCTCCAAAGAAGGAGACTCCTCACCCTCACAGTAAAATAGTTTTTCCTTATATTTAAGTGGAACGTTTTGTGTGCCAACTTCATCTCATCACCCCTTGTCCTGTTGCTAGCTACTATAGAAAAAAGGAATGTTTCAACCTAACACCCACCATTTAGATATTTGTAAATGTTAATAAGATCTCCCCTCAGTCTCCTCTTTTCTAGATTAAACAGCCCCAGTTCCTGCAGCCTTTCCTCATATGAAAGATGTTCCAATCCTCTGATCATCCTGGTGGCCCTGTGTTGGACTCTCTCCAGCAGTTCTCTGTCCTTCTTGAGCTGAGGAGCTCAAAACTGGACATAGTACTCCAGATGAGGCCTTACCAGGGCAGAGTAGAGGGGAAGAAGAACCTCCCTTGACACTTTTTACAGTATTTGCCTAGGCAGCGAGTAGCTGATGGCCTGAAAACCTGAGCATCAGTAATGCTCCACCTAAAAGAACTGAAAGTTTATAAAAAGAAGGGTATGATTATCTATGCTTTTAATTGCTTCTGTTCCTAGCCATGGACATAGTGATCACATACAGATTCGTGGTTTAGTCCAATTAAAAGCAACTCCTTGGAACTTAATCACAAGCCTTAACTTATCATAGAATCATAGAATGGTAGGGGTTGGAAGGGACCTTTAGAGATAGAGAGGGAGAAGAACCTCCCTTGACCTGCTGGCCACACTCTTCTTGATGCATCCCAGGATGTCATTGGTGTTCTTGGCCACGAGGGCACATTACTGGCTCATATTTAGCTTATTATTAATCAGGACTCCCAGGAATCTCTCTGCAGAGCTGCTCTTCAGCAGTTCAACCCCCAAACTTTTCGAGAAGGTTCTTTCTTCTCTAAAGATACTTTCTTCTCTTGCAATATGTTTGAATTTTCTTGGATCTGAAGGTTAGCAGAAGCTGAAATAACATGATACCACAATAAAGAGATAATAGTGAACAAATATTAGTTGTAGAAAGAAATCAAGGTTTCCATATGATGTATTATCATGATATGTAAAAAACCAAAGTGACTAAACATGATACTGAACAACTTTATACAGCTTTTACCATTGTTTCTATTTGACTGTAACTCCTTCAAAACTATCCTTAATAATCCCAAAATCTGGGAGATCAATATTGTACAGAAGCTATTTCTGTCCTCATCAGAACACAAATCATTTCCACAGCCTTTGCGGAATGAATATCTAAGGGATTCCATATTACCAATTACTCTGCTCATATGCGATCTCTGTAATAAAAACCTGCTGTAATATTGTAAGGTCACTTAGACAAAGGTGGAGACTGTATAGCTTCAGCCTTGGGGGGTTTAGTAATTTGAAAATCATTTGTGGCATTTCACTTCAGAGATGAGAAACATTTATAGATCTGTTAGCTAGACTTTCAGTCCTGTTTTCCTTTATTTTTTTTTTTCTAAAATCCTTTTTTTGTCTCTGCTTTGCTACATGAAAGAATTGATGTAGGTAATAAACCTGACCTAGTTCCAGTCTTAAAACTGCAACTGACAGTAACTTGTTAAGGAGTTTGATCTCCTGTGAACTAATCAAGGCTTAGGTGCTAGCCTCTATAGGAAGTAGATAGTATCATAAAAATTCCTTAACAGATAACGTTATAAATTGGAATGAAAAGTCATAAGAAGAACATCAGCAGAAATGCTGTCTTAGATCGCAGGAAACTGGTATCTTTCTGACATACACAATGACACACAGTGGAAATATATCAGAGACACAGGTATCTTTCTATTTCTTAGCAAAACCCAGAAATAAATATCAGCTTTAAATTATCAGTGATCCAGAAGACACTGTACTGGAGTTGGTCTTGCAGTTGTTCTGGGACAGGGAGTAGGGGGAAGAATACAGCTTACAGCATCCTCAGTGACTAAAGCTCACATAATGAATGAAGATAACTTAATTGCCAACTTTCAACTCTTGACACATACTTTCTAAAACTGCTGCAATGAAAGTGCTTCTGTCATTTACAAGGAGTTCACCTGCTAACTATATTGACCAGTGAAGTAGGAAGCTCACTGTGGTATCTGTTATCTGTGTTGTCTGTTGAATTAAGATTTTTAAAAGTGAAACACAGAACTTGAGAGAAAAAGCAACACCTAATATTGGCATTGGAGACACATGTCAGTTACTTAGTAGTGTATATAGCAATCATGATGAATAATACAGCCTGAAGCAGTTTCTAAAGCAGTACATAAAATATTTGCATGTCTAGGGACTAAAGTAGTTGTTAAGTGGAAGTCATTAAATATATTATGTGATGTCTGCTGATGCCATCCTGCTAATGCTTATATACACAGATGACTCTCAATGTTACAAAACAAACTTATTGAAATTGGCTTATAGCAGTTTGCAAGGTTTAGGGGGCATAAGGTTGATGGCTATTGGGCTAAGGCTGTGTCTGCTTCTGAAGGAGGCTTTTGAAAAGGGCTGTACATATTCAAAATAGTCAGAAAGGGACTTGATTGTGGTAGTACAAAGGAAGTGTTTCTGCCTCTCTGCTTTCCTGATGGAACAGGGAAAGGATATTGTGCCAGTGCTTTGCATGCCTGAGTAAATAAAGATGTGTTTCTGTGTCATCTCACAAACTCTCTACCCAATGAATGTGCTAGATATGAACAAAGCAATGGTTGTGTGTTTGTGGCAGATTTCTTCCACTCTGTAGGAGAACTGTTGTCATTATGCCTTGTAAAAAAAAAAAAAATGACATCTCTATAGTCTGAGCCTATCCATGCCTTCTGGGACCTACAGCTGAGAATGGGACTGCTCCAACTGAGCTCTTATCTCATATTTTATGTATGGTTTAGTTTGAAAATCAAGTTTTGTCTAAAACTACAATGGCTTGAAATTCTGAATTTTGGAGGCTTATTAAGGGGAACGTACAATGGGTTTCCTTCTTAAGGTTTCTGAATGGTGCAATAAATGTAGATGTCTACTGCATCTGGACCTTATCTGAAGCTCATTATGATTGCAGAGGAGACTACATGGGCTACAGCACGCTTTAGGGCAGGCCTGGTATGATCAGTGGATAAGAGTGTAGCTTCCATATTACTTTATTTCTTGTCCTTTTTGCAGAAGTTACAGCTAATGTAGCATAAAGTACTAAACCTTCATTTAATGCAAATGCCACAAACTAAAATTTTTTTAAAAAGATAAATAATATGGATATTGGAATGAAGACTTTCATTTGCATTTGAATATTTTTTTTATCAAGACTTGTGATGTTTTTCTACCCTGGAATATATGACAGATAAAAAGTTAGAGAATGCATTCATTCTCTATGGCATTTATCTATACAATAATACATACAAAGCAATCTTTAACTATCACTGTATAGGATATCAAGTTATCTTTAATTATCACTACAGAATGGTTGGAAAATCAAATACTGTTGGCAATCAACATTCATTATACAATAGCATGATTGCATCTGTTCATATTACTAGATAAGCAGGGAAAATCAAAACACTGTCTGATTTATCCACTAAAACTGTCTGAGCAAAATATTGTATCTAACTCTCTTAATATCTTTCAGTGACTTTGATGTGATTAAAGTCCAAAGATACATAACCACAGATGCAAATTTTCTAGTGCCTCAGAAATTAAATGCTGTTATATTTCAACAGACTGAATAGCTGGAACCATATTCCAGCTGACATGATTATAGGCACAGTATAAACTTCTGATAGAGAGCTGTCTAAATCTCTGAGGCCGCAGGTGCAGGATTATAGTAAACCCCATTGAAACATACACTATTCTGCCTAAATGCATGAGTACAAAATTAATTAGGCAGTTGATCACATAATAAAAGTATGATGGATAATCTAATGGAAACTACCAGCTCAAAGTCAATAACAAACTTGATTCTTTTATTAGATGCAGCTGATTTTCAATTCCTCTATTGACAAGAATTTGTGCTTAATAGAATATAAGAAAAAAAAAAGTTGGGTTTTTTTTGAAAATGAGAACTCAGTTACAGTATTTATCTCTGTTGGAAACTATAATGTGTAAGCAATGTAGAATTTGTAGATAGACATATCTGCAAGTAATTCTCTAAGATACTTGGCTGAAAAGCACATCAAAGCACGGTGAAATAATGAGACAGGCTCCAGCTGTTGGATTCCAACAGCTTTTGATTTGTGCTCTGGTAGAAGCTCCAGGTTTTGATTCTCTGTTGATTATTTCCATGGTACTGGAGATGATTTGTGCATTATTTAAAAAATAGGCAGCAGATAGCAAACAAGGGTACGTTTGCAAACTATACATCTGAAAGGACATCTTGCTTCCTGATATAAATCATTACTTCCTATTCCTGTGTTCTCCATAACCAGATGCCCTAGTTAAAAAGCATCTTTTAAAATGCATATATGCAAGAATAGGTGTGGTCATCAGAAAATGCTGTGATGGGGATTTCATTGTTCAGTCAGCTTTGCTACTTTCTGTAACAAAGGCTATTGTACAATTTGTTTCTTTAGAGCCTTTGCAGGATACCTCTTACCATGAGTCTGATGCTGCTGCAGAATTAGTACCAGTAGAAAGCAAATACCTAGAAAGAACTTCAGAGGCCTTATGAAGGACATGAATTGAGAATCAAATACATTCATCATAATGCTCTGTGAATGTACTGATGTTACTGTGCAGATGTCTTCCTCAGGAGGGAATTCCAGAAAGCTGAGTTTTGAGCTGCAGTCTTCCTAATTTTTTTTTAGAATGACAGAATATAGGGATATTTTATAATTTGGTGATACATTACACATAGACTGTTGCTTGTTACTAAAACATCAAAATGGAAACAGCTGTACTAAAACAAGTTTGACTAATAAGGAACCATGGGGTTTTTTGTGAGTTTTTTTTGAAGTTTGCTGTTTTCTGGTGCAGAACAGAATGGTAGTTAGATGTCTAAAGGTACAATTGCTTGGATGTTTCTATGCACTTTACTCAAAGCCTGTGGTCTCAAAAGTGTACTACAGAAAATCCAAACACCCAAACTCTTTGTTTTTAATGTAACCTGATGTTCCCATTGAACTGGATTCCTTATGAGACCAAGTTTTCTCATGGGTTTTGAACTTCCATTTTTACTTGCTGGATGAAACCACAGTAGGAGAAATTTGCATTTGCAGATGCCATTTACCAGTAGAACATGATTATAATTAATATTTCTGCCTCAAGCATTCAATTTGTAACAAGTTCATTGTAATTTCAGTATAAAACATAGAAACTATCTGAGGAGTAGGTGTCAAATCACATAGCCTACCGAATCTTGCATTACTTACAGCAGTCTGGAATACCTTCAGTTTCAAGGATTGAAGATGTTCACCACCAGAATAGCTCATACACCTCTTCATTCTGCTGGATGCAGTTTGATATCTGGAGTTAGAATTTGGACAGTCTAAACAAATGATTTAACCTATGCATCCCATGCCCTGTGTGTATGTGTCAACTGTGAACTAGATTGTATTATTCTTGTGATATTCTTAGGCTGTACATTAAAAAAATAATGACTTCTAAAACATTTTGTGTGGAGCTCTGACTGAAGCCTCTGCTGCAAGTATTGGATTGGTCTTCCAAGAAGACTTGAATAGAGTAATCCTTAATTTCTCCTTGGCTAAGAGCTATACAAGATGTGAAACTTTACAGTCCTGACCAAACCTTGGCAATTAGTGCCACAGAAGTATGTACTTAAAACCTTGGGAAAACTTGAAAATAAAAGATGGATGGAATTTACAGCTAAGCAGCTGTTTTCATGACTAGTAGATGAAAGTTATGAACATACATCTGTTACACATTTCTCTCTGAGAGGTCTTTGAACAGTGTGTTGTAAATGTGTTAGTCATAGTACAGAGAAGAAGATAAAATCTACACCTTGCAATCTTGATGTTCATTAGTTTCTATGTGTGACAATTCTTTGTTATTTCATTCTCAGTGTCTGTTGGACTTGAGTATGCTAGAAAGAAATCTCCATTTGGTAGCAGGGCTAGTCTAGTTTTGATTTTATTTATTTTTCTTTCAGTCTTGGTAACATTACCCTTTCCCTCTGAAATGTAAATTGTGGACAGGCTAAGGCAATGAAGGCGCATCTTAAGAAATTTCCTCATGATCCTAGAAAGATACCTTCAGTCTATGTGATTTGAACTAGTGCTCAGGGAGAGTCTAAGGCTTTGTAGCCAAAGGTAGTTACATAAACTTTTATTTATGTCTATGCTAATTTATCCTGAAATTCTAAGAGAGTGATTTGTAAATATTTAGAAGAACATTCTTATGGCAGTGTGTGCCAGTAGAGGGACAAGAAATAGGAGTCATATGTTAGATTTTTGCATATGTAGCTGTATTCTTTTTTTCTGTGATGCTTTTATGCATCTCTCATTCTGTCTTTTTCTTCCTTTTTTTCACATTTTCACTTTTCCTTTTTTCACATTTTCATTTTCACAAACCAAATGCTTCCTGGCTATTACTATTTGGACTGGCAACACAGTACAAATACTTGTGTAGCTTAGGTCATAGCCAATACTTCATCTAGAGAACAATGAGTTACGCTTTTTTGGTTGTGTTAATAGTGTGTATGATGAAAGTGTTGTTGTCCCAAATTGTATTATTGTTTTAAGCTTCCAAGTTTGAAAAGGAATTGTCTTCAAAGGAAAATGTCACCAGTTATATAATTAAAAACATAACCACGGAGAAGTATATAAAATTTCTCCTTATATGTCATTATTTAATGATTTAAAAACCATAATCAAGAGGGCCAAAGGCCATTAATAACATTCAAATAGTCAACACAGTATACAATGGAGAAACTGTCAGAACAAGTTATAGCTCAGAAGTATGACTGTAAACTAGCAGTAAAGAAATTGAGTTTCCATTTTAAATTCCTGGGTTTAAGGGCTAGACGTGATCCTCAATGCACTTATAACTCAATTTCAGCTTCAAAGAAGAATTGGTTGGATACATCTGTAAGTTGCATCGATAGCTTATGTAAGAAGCAATGATACCCCGCACACTTGCAGATGTGTGATGTGCTAAGCTCATGTTGGTTTCTGAGCACCATCAATTGTACTGAATATTAAGGTTCAAATAACCAATATGCTATAAGCATTATGCCTGTTGGGTACTTTGGAGGCTAATCTAGGTAATCACTGTTGTTTTCTAACCTAGTCTTTAGTCTGAATTTTACTAATATATTTTGTTGCTTCCATACACTGTGTTTAAAGGATAAATGTAGCACCTTTGCAAATAGTGACTGAAACAGTAAGGTACAAGCCATCTCAGAATACAGTAAATGTAATGTGGGGTAATGAGTTCATGGTCAGACATCATTGTAGTAATAAAATGTCATTTTAAAGATCAAACTATTTATCAGGAGAAAACAAATCAAAGTTAAATAAGAAAACAATAGATTACATTTTTATTTATAAAAAGCTGAATTAATCAGATTTATGCTTTACATTTAATAATTCAAAGCAATCAGTCTGTGAAGAGTTGTGTTCTCAAAGTGGTTAACTAGTCAGTAATATTGGCTGCAATACTCCCATTTTAAAAATGACCTTTTAAAGATGCTCTATAAAATGAAACTTTAATGAGTGGTAATATATGGTGATACTTCCATAGTAAGAAATGCAATACTAGCCTGAAGCTTTTGCCGTATGCTATCAGCTTCAGTACTGTGTTATGTATCCTGTCATTATTTTCAAGTGCAGGAAGTACACTGATAATACAACACTTGGAAGAGATGAAAACATTTAATAGTATACTTAGTCCAAGCTAATCTGTCTTGTTTACTGAGTAATAGTGTTCTTATGGCTTTCATGATGCTCTTTCTGAGAGTTTTCTTTTAAGCAGGACAGTGTGCAGTTTTAAGGTTCTTACATTTTTCTTGAGACTAATTGAATAACAATTAACTGTTTGAAGAATAGTTTCAAATGAGTGGTATTAAAACCTAGATGCAACTGCTGAGTAAGAATTTTACTGTCTTTTCTGAAAAAAAGTAGGAAAACCTAAAAGCTACTGATCCTTCAAGGATTTAAAAAAAACTAAAAAGGTTCCTGAAGGGCATGAGGAGAGCAGAAGGGAATGTTAAGAGAGAGGAGGGGAAAGGAGTGGCAACCTGAATCATTAAACTGGTAACTGGGACTTAAAATATCATCCTCCCTACTAACAGTAATGATTGGAATTTATCCAGGAATCCAGAATGGGTCTATAAATGTGTCCTCAATTGTAGCCTTTGGCATACATAGCTTTATATTCTCAGTCCCTTGGGCACTGAATTTCATTTCCCTATTTGCAAAATGAGAACAATTTATCCTAAATCAACGATAATCAGAGTAAATACTATTATTAATTTATTGTTTCCAGACTAAGAAAAAACAGTAGAACGAAGCTCTCCTCTTTTTTATCAGTGCTTTCCCTACCCCTTTTGCCCTGAGGATCCTATTAGCAGAAAGATGAGCAACTCTGTTTCATCAGAAATAAATTATGCCTTACTTTTTTAATGTAACTACTGAAGGGTTGTAAAGATTAGAAATATGTTTGAACCCACTATCACTTGATGTTATTTTCCTTGATGTTCTGAGCTTCTTTAGGGGAATGAAACAACATGTTCTTTTGAAAGCAAAGAGCAGAATCACTTTAAAAGAACACCAGCACAGATTCTGGTTGATGTATAAAATAATTCAAAATCTGTACAGAACTATTTAAAGGAATGTATAGACAATCTGTAAGAGTGGTCAGAACTTCTGGCGTGTATGAGAGGCAGAATATTTGAAGGGCAAATAGGTGGCAGAACTAGTCACCTTTATTTTTTTAATTATTAGAAAACTGTAATTCCCCAGAAACAGTAGGAGAATTCTCACTTTATTCACAAAGGAGCTAAGGATGAAAAAACATCTTTAATTAATAAATACTGCTGGTACTACTTTGGCAACAAGCTGCTGTGAATGAAACTCTTAATTGCGCCACAACAGTGTATTGTATACAAATTCATTTTACTCTTTAAGTGCTGTTCTTTCTTGTTGCTATTTTATATTATTGTAAGAAATAAAAGTAGCTTGGCCAGCCTTCTCATCATTGAAAGCGGTTCCTGACAACTCTCTATTTACAGGGAGAACTAAGTCTAAAAAGTAACTGAAAACATTCCCTTAAACTCGTGTGCTAGTAAGAATAGATAGTTCTCAGTGAAATCTAAATCCAAGCTATGTGTGAACTTATACTTGAAGAGGAAAATATTGAGTTATAAAAGGAATGTTTAACACTAATATGTCTTTATATTTGTGTTTCTATACGTGACATTTTTGTACAAACTGGGAGAAAATATTTTGTACTTTACTAGACTTTATGTAGATATTGTTGTTGTGGGATATGTCCTGAGATTTATTTTATATATTTAATTTTCAGATTAATTTCTTTTGTCAATAGCTATCAGAGTCTTTGAGTTAGGCAGGAGCTATATCTTCTACGTTTGTGAAGAAAGCATCAGAGAAACATAACTAGCATAAGAGTACTTCGAATATATACTGTCATGATCTTTGTTTTTTTTGAATTCTGTGAATTCTTATTTCCATCATCACAAATTTTGGTAATATGAAACTGTAGATAGTTTCAATTTGTGTGATCATAAGGACAAGACATGCAGATGAATCTCAATTTAAGAACTGGTAAGACTTAATAATAAAGAGGCTGGAGAAACAGTTGTTTTCTTACATAGACATTTTCAATTCTGTTGTGGTGATTTTGGTTATGGGAAACCTTGCTACCAGTTACAGAACACTGTTCAACACTTTTTTTAGTATGTCATCTTTAAATTTCTGAATGTGGGACATTTTATCAACTTCAACTTGACCCAGACACCTGGAATAAGCATTCTCGCTTTCTGCTTTTTTTTAGAATTAATGAACAAGTGACTAATTGCAAGCCTTGAAGAGAGCAGGACTAAAGAGTGGTAAGTAATAAGATGTTTATTTTTTAACCTAGAGTGCAGAACATATATTGTGAAGGCAAAAATGTTTTGAATTGCTGTACTTGCTTGATTTGATGGCATAAACAGCTGAGTAAAAATTTTTTAGTCCTTAGCATAGTGCCTGTGTTATGAACTCAGTTCACATATAGACACGGGGTTTCTTGGTGTGACTTACTAGGATTTTTTTTGTGTATGAGATTGGTTTTACCTGCAAAATACATTATGAAGTTCAGCCTTTGCAGAAAAGAGGCACTTGCACTTGATAATAAGAGTCTTTGCTGTATTGGTTTATAATGGGATCAACAAGAATTAAGATGTAGTGCTATTGATTTTTTTTTTTTAAACTATTGGGTGAAACATAATTAAAAAAAGAGAATAGAATTTGAAGACACTTGTAATTTTAAACTCATTGACCAAGCTTTTAAATATTTTTCTGGCATAGAATATGTCTTTGCTGGCCAAGGGATCCAGTAGCTTCTTGCTTGTAGAGGTCAGCCTTTAAGAGTACTTCTTGATAATAGGACTTCACAGCTGAGACTTAAGATACTAGGCAAACCTCTACCTCTTGCACCCCCCTTTGGGTGCAATGTGATTGCTCTAAAGTCAGCACACAGATTTGAGGAGTAATGCTCATTCCTGTTCCAAATTAAATGCTTTGTACAAAGTAGAGCAGATGCAGCCCCTCCAAAATTCTCACAATAGATGGAATAAGGACCTGTATTGCAGAATATTCTGGAATGGTTAAGAATTATGACAGATTTGGCTTTAAATACCTACTTTCAGGTAGGCAGAGAGAAAAACTCATTGTCCAATTACCTAAGAAGTGGTTCCTTAGTATAACAAGGTGAGATGGGTACACCCTGGTGTTGGATAGGTTGCTATTGGTACAAAATACTTAATATTTGCTAGTGATAAGAAAAGAAGTGAATGTGGCACTCCACACTCTGATTGTTAGGACACTGGCTTCAGGAATGTGAGATAATAGATGAAAAGCCATTGAGGTCAGAACATTGTGACCTTTCTTTGCCATGTATACCTTTGGAAAATATCATGCTTGAAACACCAAGAAAATGGGAATGTCATTTCCTTTGTTTAATCTTCCCATGTCTAACCTTTAGTATTTGTGTTATTCTTTTTCTAATGGTTCTAAAATCTAATATGGTAGTGTGCTAGCTGTTGAAAGCATGATCTATCCTATCCAAAAGCTAATTAAAATGAAAATCAGCACAAATGAAAATGAACACATGAATATCTTGGCAGAGATCTCTTAAGGTGCAGTTTCAAGATCAACATAGACCATTCTGATCCTGTGCTGCAGTCAGAATGACACCTTTGATTTCCTCACCTCTGACCCCATATTGCTTCTCCCTGCTTATATTGGCAATTGCAAGGGTGCTGGAGCCTGATCAGAGGAAAATACATCGCAACAAAAATCACACACCAAAACCCAAAAAACCACTGCTTCCCCATGCCCCCAGACAGTTCTTTCTTTTCCTTTAAGAAGAAGTTTGAGTTTGATGTTACTGAGCAATTCTGCACTGAGTATTGCTAGTGCAAGGCAGGGAGAATAGCAAATGAACAGCAGCTTTGGGTACTCCTAGATCAGCTTGAGTCTATTGTGGAACTGCTCCTTAAAATGCTTGGAACTCTGCAAAATCCAGAAAACTTCTCCAAGAGTTGGAATAAACATTGAATTACAGTATAAATATTAGTTCATAAGCTCTATGATTCAGCGTCTTACAAGATACAGTTCTAGTTTTATCTTTCATCAGAGTTCAGCATTAGAAATAACTGGTATCAATGGTAATCTTTTTTTGATGAGTTGTACTTAAAAGGTACTGCAGATATCATTAGGTACAATTTCACCCATTCAATCACCTAATAAGATAAGTTAATGTCATAAAGGTGGCCTGAGGTTTCTAGTAAGTCTTCACATTTACTGTTTTGCAAGCAGAATAAAAAAGTTACAGTTCAGGTAGTTTATTAACATGTCAAGTTTGAATTGCTCTTTGGACGTTTGGTTGGCTGATACTTATGTTTAAATATATTTGCATATAAGGAAATTCAGTATTGTCATAGTGATGATTAATATTAGCGGGGTTTTTTTTCCTGAAGAAGTCAAAGAGCAGCAAGAACTGCATATTTAAAAATAAACAAGCAAGATACTGATTGCAAAGGACACATAGTGTTTATATTTTGGTGCCTAGCAGGCAACAGTTTGTAATCCAGAAAATGTGCAAAACCATTTATGTTATTGAGGGTCGTCACAGTAAAGATAGTGAGGAGTTATCTTTAAGATGACTAGGACTTTTGGAAAATCAAGTCTTGACGTTATCTGCCTAAAGATTAGAATATGATTAAATGTATGCCTAGACAGGTTTGTGATATAGTTCTTATTTGATAGACTTTCATTAAAGAACTCATCCATTGATCTGTGAATTGAAGATAAACTGAGAAATAAATACATGTACATATGTATTACAGAATATTTGCCATTACTTGTTTCCATGAAAACGTAGAAATCAAAAAAGGAAATATTCCAGAAACATGATTGTAGCCTAAAAGAGTAAAGTTAACCCAAAATTAAAGGAAAGTTAAAGAAAGTAGTACAATTTTAAAAGAAAAATCTTGATTGGTGAACACTTCTCTTACTGTGGCCTCTTTTTCCAGCACTATCCAAGGCAACTGTCATTTTTACTAATTACAAATCTACATATTACCCACCTACAATCTATAGTTAGTAAGATACATCAAATTTGTGAGTTCTGTGGTCAAATTTGTATGTCCAAGATCCACAACTGTTTTCAGATGAATCATTCACAATGTGTATCAATCATATTTCAATAAAATGCTGGTGATAAACATTTAGAGCGAAAGAAAAGAAGAACACTTCAACTTAAAGAATATATTGGACTGATCTAAACAAGATGTAAAATAAATACTTCTTACATCACAGGTAATGTTTGTGATTAATACAGTTAGAACAGTTTCACTGAGTAATGTAAGTAATCACAGTACATCACAGTAATAAATGAATGGAAAATAGTGCATTTTAGGAGTTATGGCTGGTTTTGCTTGTAACAGAGAGCATAAA
The DNA here is from genome assembly GCF_028858725.1 of Colius striatus. Classification (NCBI taxonomy): domain Eukaryota; kingdom Metazoa; phylum Chordata; class Aves; order Coliiformes; family Coliidae; genus Colius; species Colius striatus. The sequence continues at coordinate 8,006,906 of NC_084767.1, forward strand.
TGAAAAGTCATTAATAAAATATCTATCACTACAGTTATAAATCAAAATAAGAGAGATATTAAAAAATTAACAGAACATTGTCTGGAAATCACATATAGTACAGGAATGTCTTCCCCATTTAATTTCCGAGAAGAGGATTTCCATTAGTTACGAAAGAATTACAGAACATTAAATATCCAGCACAAATGTTGCACCATCCTTCTGCTGAAAAAGTTTCCCTGGAATGGGAACCTGTTTTACAATTTTAAGGGGAAGGTGGGAGTGTGGTGTGTGTTTGCATGAGGTGTAGTAATTTAGATCTCTGGAAACTTAGTTTGGAGATGTCACTCTTGCTTAGTTCAAGTTAGGCAGCTGTTGGAGGGCAAGTGAAAATGCAGATGGAAGAGAAATCAGAAGGTAGCAAACAGAACAAGTAATATGTTAGTAAAACAAGGATGAAAAAGTGGGAATATTTCAGATTTGATTTCAATCCTTGCTCTTGGAAATAATTTGGGGGAAAGTCTAAGATAAGCTGTGAATAAAGGATTCTTTGTTGCAGTGGCACTATTTTATCAGCGGTGCAGGAATTACTGTTCACTTCCTGAAACAATAGAACCAAAGTTCACCATAATGAAATGCTTGCTTTGTATTGGCTTTGTGAAAATATCTTGTGACTTTTTTCTATGTGGTTCTTCCATACAAAGTGAAAAGGCTTTTGAAAAGCAGAAGTGTAATTGGCTGCCTAGTGGAAGTGACAGTTCTGTGCAAGAATATGTAGTTTATAAATTATAGTTAGCTGTTTTGAAACCATATAATAATGACAGTGATAGGCAGCTGTAGTTTGAGCATGTTTTATAGTGCAAGTACTGCACTCTGACTTTATAACTAGGAATGTTGGAAATAATGTTTTAGATGCACTTGAATTTAGACGAATTTAAGATGCCAAATCCCAATATTGAGCGCTATGAACGTCCTGCAGGATGAAAGTCTTGATTTCCTGTATATCTCTGGATTTGTATTCCATTTCTAAACTTCAAGCTTTAAACCAATAGCTACATCTTCACATTATGAACATAGAGCCTTTTATGTGTATGCGAAATATCCAGTTTTCAGTAGTGAGAAACACAACACAATCCCTTGTTGTGCTATTTACCTTTGCATTTCAACTTGGAGAAAAGGTTTATTTCTGTAGCAGTTGAAATGATTATTTGATCTAAAAAATCTGTTTGTATTAGGTACTATATATACTTAGAATAAAACCAAAGAATATCCAGAATAGTTTAATCTCTAGATGGATGACAGTTTTTACTGTTACTATGTTTAATACCATGGAAGTTTTTGGAGTTGCATCAGTTTTAGAGATATCTGTCATGAAATGGTTTTACTCTTTTTGATTATCAATCTTTAAATAATAGGTAAGTTTATATACAAGCTTTAAATATTTAATGGTATTTTATAATTAAAACAACTTGAAATTCTTTCTTCATTAAAAAAAAAAAAATCTGTGATATCAGGAATTGTTTTCCATTAGCTATTTTCACACAAATTGGTCATTGCTAGAGGTTTGTTTTCTATGTAAAAGTGATAATGGCCAATGGAAGATGGAAAGGAAAATGAGTTTTAAGGAGAAAGGATAGAATCCTAGACCAACTGAATCATACATGACAAGGGCATAGTGGCACATCATGATAAGAACATAAAATGGAATAAGTTAGTGTAATCATATGTTTAGAGAAACATAAGAAAAAAGAACTAATGAATTCAGGTAATGAGTTTGTCTCCTGTGCTTGTCAGGGTCCTGTAGCTGAGTAAGCATCACTTTGCTGTGTAATAATAATAATAATAATAATGCATCTTCTCCTTTATGCTTTCTGTCTTAACTATTTTAAACTACATGCTCATCAGGTCAAAAGCTAATGCATGTTTTGTGTGTGAACAGTAGCCTATTACAGTGAGTGTATTTATCTTAGTTGCTTAAATAACTCCAGTGCCATATACTCCTAATCATTGCTGGTGACTTTTGGCACTTGTAGTTTAACCACTACATAATAACAGCCATGGAATTTGGTGTCTGTCTAACCTAAATATGTTTCTGCCTATCTAACTGCCTGACATGAGTAGAGTGCTTTCCTTGCAAATAGTTTTGCTGCAACTATACTATCATTTGAACACCCTATTTTCATTCATATGGTTTTCCTGTAATCTAAAAAATGTTGCTGTAATACATTTTTTTGTTTGTTTTTTACTAAGAAGGGGTAGGGTACTGTTGTCAGTAACATTGAGGAGGGTGGTTGATAAATTCTCTTTGTATTTCAACCTATTAGTAGAAAATAACTTTTTACATCAGGTCAAACAATGAAAGTGGAGCATTTCAAAAATTCTGTTAAAAATCATAGAATCATAGAATGGTTGGGATTGGAAGGGAGCTTTAGAGATCATCTAGTGCACCCCCTCCTACAGAAGCAGGGTCACCTAGATCTGGTCGCATAGGAACATGTCCAGGTAGGTCTTGAAGAACTCCAAGGTAGGAGACTCCAGAACCCCTTTGGGCAGCCTGTGCCAGGGCTCCCTCATTGAAACAGTGAAATAGTTTTTCCTTATATTTAAGTGGAACTTTTTATGTTCCAGCTTCATCCCATCACCCCTTGTTCTGTTGCTAGCTACTATAGAAAAAAGAGATGTCCCAACCTCCTGACACCCAACCTTTAGATATTTGTAAACTATCTCCTTTCAGTCTCCTCCAGACTAAACAGTCCCAGTTCCTGCAGCCTTTCCTCATATGAAAGATGTTCCAGTCCCCTGATGATCTTGGTGTCCCTGCACTGGACTCTCTCCAGCAGTTCTCTTTCCTTCTTGAGCGGAGGAGCCCAGAACTGGACTCAGTACTCCAGTACTCCTGGTGAAGCCTCACCAGGGCAGAGTAGAGGGGGAGAAGAACCTTCCTTAACCTGCTGGCCACACTCTTCTTGATACATCCCAGGATGCCATTGGCCTTCTTGGCCACGAGGGCACATTGCTGGCTCATGGTTAGTTTATTATCAATCAAGACTCCCAGATATCTCTCTGCAGAGCTGCTCTTCAGCAGTTTGACACCTAGCCTATACTGGTTCACTCTGCACTTGTCCTTGTTGAACCTCATGAGGTTCCTCTCTGCCCAACTCTCAAGCCATTTGAGATCATACTGAATGGCAGTAGAGCCTCTGGTGAATCAGCCAGTCCTCCCAGTTTGGTGTCATCAGAGAACTTGCTGAGGGTACACTCTGTCCCCTTATCCAGGTCGTTGATGAAGATGTTGAACAGGACTGGCCTCAGAACCCATCCCTGTGGAACTCCACTGGCCACAGGCCTAAAAAAAATGTGCATTAAATACTGGGAAACACAATCTGTCAGCTAAACAACCCTGTATAGCACATTCCTTCAAAACTAGAAGGTTGCCTTAGAGTTTGAAGTCTGAGCACAAGGTCCAGATTCTATAGTTAAGGAAGTGCTTTCTTTAAAAACAAAAATCTTCCCTCAAATGCTTTTTCAGAAGTTCTAATGATTTGTATTTTTTGTAAACAATTAAGCCATATTTGATTTTTTTTTTCAACTCTAAACCTAAACAAAATAAAGGAAGTATAGTCGAATGGAATATTTTTTTAAACTTCTTATTCGATTAGTGAATGCCCAGAATGTTTGAGACCACATCTCTCATTTGCAGTTTCATTGGATCTTTTTTTCAAGTGTTGTTTCAATTTGTCATCTACATTTGAGAAGTTTTTAATGACAATTTTTCTCTCATTTTTAACTCTACCTTTCTTTTCAACTGTACTCACTTATTTTGTATATGTATCATTTGACACTCTTTTTGCCTTCTTCGGTGGGAAAACTAGGCGAGTATTACTATTTGGTTTTTGAAACTTGTTTCTCTTTCATCTCTATTTTCCTTGGGGATGTAAAGGAATGAAAATGTAGAATGCAGAACTGCAAAAGTTAGGATTTCACTACTACCACATAACAAAATACTTAGCAGATATGAGGTGGGTGTGAATCTAGATTTTTCTGAAGCATGTTGCCACCACATATCTATTTCAGGAGAACACTTGATAGTAAAAATTGTCTCAATTATCCCAGTTTGTAAGAAGTGGTTGAACTTGCATTTTGATTTAGACTGAAAATTCAGCTCTTAAATTTGATTTGGAATTTCTCTTTCTCCATGTAATGCAAGTCCATTATGATTCTGCAGTGCAACATGAGAGGTAACGTAGATCACAGCTAATAGTTCATATTGGATAGGCTTAGTCTTTGCAGTGTTAATGTCTTTTTGCCTTTATTGTACTGATTTGTCTGTTACTCATATTGAAGAAATCTGGAAATATAAATGCTAAAACTTAAACTAAGACTCTACTTCTCCAGATATATTGGTATTTACGTAAAGTACTGTCACTAATAAATTCTTTTTCTGGTTTTTCAAGTTCAAGAAGAAATAGTTTTTCAGATTAAGCAGAAAACATACAAAGTACAAGATTTTCTGTGTAATATCCTTTGCCCTTTATGTGACATCTTCCTAGTTAAATCAGGAAAGATCCTACTGAATATCCTGGCCATGCTAAGTAGCATATTCTCTTCAAAAATGGTATAAGCAGTCACTGGGAAAACTCCTCCTGGTTCCTACTTCCCATGCCTATTCCTATTACTTGTTACCATTCCTCAATCATTGTCTGAGTATGTTTTCTCTGGTGCTATGGGCAAAGTAGCCAGCAGAGATTTTCATTTCCCTTCTAAATTAAAGGAAGGCAGCAGAGGAAGGTGGAGCAAAGCCATCTTTGTGAAGCTCCTTGATTAGAGAAGAAACCAGGGTAGCATTTGCAGCAGTGTATGTATGATAGTCTCCTCCCTGTCCATTACAGGTACTAGATTAGTGAACACAGTCTGTGGTTATAGTTAGCAGATCTATCTTCCCTTAGTAGTTGTTGAAACAGAATGTATTGTAGAATATCTGCAGCTCCAGTAGAGTACAGAACCGAGATATCATTGGAATAATAGAAACTTTAAAAGTATAAGATTATGTAGTAATTTCTTATCAGAAGTCCATATCTCTTACCTGTGATTTGTCCACAGATTTGATGTTCTCCTACACAGCTATTCACTTGTACTACTGAGATTTATCTATGAAATGCAGATACTTACTGAACTGCCATTGAATATACTTTATTCAAAATGATTGTCAGCAAAACTAAGTGTCTGCTGAGAAGTTAAAGCCAAACAAATAGAGTTTGGTGACTTAAGAGATGTTTACATGCAGTTGTGTACTGAATGCTTCCAAGAGAAAATAGACGTCAAGGTAAACACTTTTGCAGCAAATTTGATGTGTTGTTCAGTCATCGCTCTTGGTGATGTCATAGTCTTGCTAACAAGAGTGATGGCAGACACCACTAACAAAGATATTCTCTCAGTAAAAAGAAAACAGCCCTTCCTGTCCAATAGTATGTGATCCAGTGCCTGGACTAGCATCGGAAGCAAAAGGAGAAGACATAAGTTACATGGTACAAGGTACAACATAAGTTACATACATACAAGGTAGCAGACTGGACCATGAGGGGTATGGCAAGCCACCTTGCCCTTGCCTTCCTCAGTAGCTCATCCATAACCTTTGTGTAGGCCTGTCCCTGTGGCTACTTCACAATCTCATACATTCTATTTCATATTTATTTAATTGCCAGCATTTGACTATTTGCACATCATTCCCACCCACCCCCCCATTGCTTTGTTCCCTCTAATCAGCTTGCTCCATCATTTCTCTAGGCAGTGTATTATCTCCTTGAGGCCATCTGACATTCTTTCTGATTGCTATTCTTTCTATTTCATGCAGTGTGTTACTGTTCACTACCATCTATAATACATTGTAACCATAGATACCATGCACAATTCAAACATGAATCTTCAAGGCTCCACAGTTTCTCTTGTAAATATTTTGATGAAAAGAGTGATTATATTTCAGATCAAGACTTCAATAGAATATTAGTTAAAAACATTGATTAGGAGAATTTAAAACTACATGCTCAGCAGTGTGTATCCCAAAGAGTACAGGGTGAAGTTGAATCTGAGATTCACAACTCCTGCATGTCAGTACAAAGTGTTACTGAAAGATACTTTATTTTTGTGTTAGTGATCTCTCAAGGCCTGATCCAAAGTCAATTGCCATGAAGGTAAGGCTTTCCATTGATTTTAATTTGCCTTGGAACATAGATCTTTTATAGTTTTAATTAATATCTTCAAAATTGTGTTTTATGTAATTTGTGAAGTGCTCAGGATGAATATAAATGTAAAATATTTTTCTCTGTTCCAGACTTAGGCAGCATTCACATTGACTGCTCTGACAGTATTCAACTGCAGAAGTATTTGAATTGGGTTTTTTTGAAGGGAACAACGACAAAAAAATCCCTTGCTTATTATGAGAATGTTTTTGATTTAATGTTGTGCTTAACCTCATTAGGGAGATATTTTATAAGCATTCTTTAAAAGCAGAAGTTCTGCCTCTGTATATGACTATTAAAATCATTATATGTTTTTAGGGAGTAAATAAGTTTTGGAGAGAAGAAATGCATAATGCAGCACCCTTTTATCAAGGGCATATACCACGCAGCAGATGGAAAACAAACTGTGTTTACAACATTACCACTATCGCCACTGACACTACTAGATCTACAATATGTTATAGCAGCAGCTCCATTAACCTTGCTAGTTCTGTTGGAGTTGCCTGGTAGTTTGCCCAATCTGTGTTTGTTGTCAGCAAATGGATCAAATTAGGAGATTTTCATTCTGTTTATTGACCTTTTACCCTCCTTCTTCAATTTAGGCCATAGTTCATTCAAAATTGTTCTACTATTGCTCTGTAAAATACTGCAAATAGCTATCTCTGTATCTGTCTGCTACTACATATGTAAATTATACTGTCTTACCTCAGAGGTGAAACTTCAGGAGGATAGTTGATAGCAAATGTGCTCTAAAAACCCAAATTCTTACCTAGTTGATTTCCATGGTTTGTAATGTGAATGGTCTGAGCTGTTGACCTTCATCTGCATTAGGACACACTGCTGTCACTGCAGGCAGGCTTGCCCACACAGCCTTTCACTTTTCCAAAAAGAGCAAGCTTCAGCACTCTGATTTATTTCACATAGTTATACTTGTTTGATGTTTTGGGGAGCAGATGAGAATGTTTATTTTTTGAGTGAGTTAACTAGAGGAGTGATTCTGTTGCACTTCTTTCCCTGCTTTTGCAATGAAAAGATGCCTAGTTTCTAATCTACAATCTGTCTTGATGGAGGTACTTCACACCTTAATTCTATTATTGATTCAATGCAGGAGGAACCACTGTAGTCTCTTATGTCACTAGATGTTCTTCCCACTTTGTGTTTGTGCTACAGTAATTGACAAATAGCCACATGACAGCCCTAGTCTATAAACTAATCCTACCCAAAGGTAAGAGAGGAACAGAACCAGGTTGACCTGCTTCTGCAGGGGGATTGGACTAGATGATCTCTAAAGGTCCCTTCCAACCCTACCGTTCTATGATTCTAGGTGACTAACGTGATTATGGATAAGATGTTTTGTTCACTAGAAAATTTTAGTTTTTCAGGAAGCCCTTGTCAATTAGTTTGTTATTTGGAATGAGATGATGTCCTCCATATACCTACTAGAAGACACCTAACCCTTTTCTTGGCATTGTTTGTCTTATTAATTTTTTCCCCTTGCCAGCTCAGTTTATTGACATTATAAAGGGAAAAAAAAAAAAAACCACAATAAACTATAGGGGTATAAAAATTATTTCAAAGACTGAGACAGAAGTAATCTGATACTGGTTTTGTGCAACCTCCCTTCCACTTCTTCCTGTTGTGTGGGTAGCACTGATCAGGCAGTTGTGATTTAGATCAACACTACTTCCCACAGCAAGCTGAATAACCTCCTGACCTTCAATTCTATTGTGATACACAGGTTTCATTTTCTCTGAGCTAAAAGCAACTTCTACTGAAGGGAAAATAAGGCCTGGCTCTCAGTTTAGAGAAGATTCAAGACGTTTCATGAGGGATCAGGCAGACTGAAATGGTAGGGGGTTTTTCCTACTGTACAAAATAAAGTGAATGTAGAACTTGTGTCATTGGTACTTATATTTACCTTATATAAGCTGGTACTTACATTCACCTATAGCTTGCACAGAAGAAAAGACCTAGATTACTGTATGAGGAATAGCAATGGAAAAATAACAAGTAAATGTTTAGAATTTTCTGCATAGTTATTTGCAATATTCTTATTCTACTTAAAGCATATATTAACATGTGGTCTACATCAGGACAGACTGAGTAACACATTCTGAAACTATAACCCCAATGTATTCTTTCTGATTTAAATAACTTATAAAACAGTTGGAGAATCCAACAATCATCACAGCATTGAAAGACAGGTGTTTTCTCTATCTATAAGTGCTTTTTTAGCATCTTAATGGAAGCTTATCTTGCTTTGGACCTGGAACTTTATTGCATAGTCTGATTCTGTTTGGTAAAAAGTCCTTTTGGCCTCAGACTAGTTTTTGGCAGTTTGAGTGTGTCTTGGCAGAGCAGTTTGCTGGTTTTAGATGTAGTGTGATCTAATCACTCAGGAATAAAAAAAGTCCATAGTAACCACCACTGCTCCTATGAGCAGGAAGGTAATAGATGTAAACAAGGATTTATTGATTTTATGAGTTCATCAGTTTATTGTCAGTATTGCAGTTGACTAAGTTATCAAGATTGATAGTATCAAGAGATAAGTTGTGAGTGGATGCTCTCCTGGTTTTAGCAAGGGACATCGTATGGGATACAGCTTTTTCCAATAGGAAGTTATACATAGCTTTCTGTCTATGTAAGGTGGTTTGAGTTTCCTTCACCTTTTTTTTTGCAGATGGCATGATGTCTTAGACTGTGACACACAGACTACTAAGCTGAATTGTATGAATATAAATTTTCTTTGTAACTGCTCTAGGTTACATTTTTCCTGCAATGTATCTGCATACAAATAAGCAAAAGGACCCTTTATGCTTAGGTTTGGTCCATGGTGCCCTAAGAGCAGTGTAATAATGAACCAAGAAAGTTAGAAGAGCTTATGTTGCTTGTATTTGAGGTAAAACTCAGGGTTAGTGTTAAAACCATTCTAGTTTTGCCTTTCTAGGATGTGCTTAACAAACTTCTAAGGAGTTCAGTGTGTTGGGAGATGACCTGTCCTTCTGTTGCTGGCCTAAATCATTAAACTGTATATTCCTAATGAAGGAAATTGCATAATTTCTCTAGAAAAGGTGACTGCCGGACTTTGATCTGCTTTTGACAATTGAAGAAGGTGAAATGCTTAGCAGTTTTGTTTTTTTTTTTTTTCTAGGCTGTCTAAAATAAAATGCTTAATAACAACAACAAACATTTTCTGCACCTTTCTTCTTCATGGGTACTATTAGAATTATTATTATCTGTTATGTAGATTTGTCTTCTGCATTTAATATTAACATAAGTAATGATTTTTCTGACTGTATTAAATATTATTTATCTGTGACAACTATTGACAAAAATTTAGTTCTACCTGAAAACATAGAATCATAGAATGGTAGGAGTTGGAAGGGATCTTTAGAGATCATCTAGTCCAACTCCCCTGCAGAAGCAGGATCACCTAGATCAGGTCACATAGGAATATGTCCAGGCAGGTCTTGAAGACCTTCAAGGAAGGAGACTCCACAACCCCTCTGGGCAGCCTGTGCCAGGGCTCCCTCACCTCAACAGTGAAATAGTTTTTTCTTAAGTGGAACTTTTTGTGTTTCAGTTTCATCCCATTACCCCTTGTCCTGTTGCTAGCTACAACATTATACGTAGTTACAGCATATATGTTGTTTTGTGAGGTATCTTTTGTGTTTATGGCTGGAGTTGGCTTCTCTACTATGGAAGCAGGTAAGAGCCAAACAGCTGAGGAGCAATTACTGAAGCTTTCACGTGAACTGTCATGTTTGCCTGTAATGGTCTGCAGTACCAGGCTGAAATCTGGGATCTCTTGTCACAGTAAAGTTGAAATAGTGCTTTTCTGGGTACCTGATAATCGATGTCACTTTATAGAACAGCTTACCATATAGTAAATGGTTTAAGGGAAGCACTGGTGAGCCACTATTCATTTGAACCTGTTACAGATAGTTCTTTGTCTATAACAAGACAACAGGGAAGCCCAAATTGATAGCTGAGTCCTACCGATATTGGTTGTGCATTGATTCCTTCATGTATTTTGCCTGCAGTGCTTCTGAAACATAAAACAGTGCTTAGGTTGATGAGAAGGAAAGGATAGGAAGAACATGTTTTTTTAACTGTTTGGACAACGAGAAATAAGGTATCTTAAAGCAGAATTATTTGTTTCTCTTTTTCTCTGACATTCTTGACATGATATTCTTTTACAGGCTTTTTTATGAGCACAGTTTCATGTATAATTTATGTGGGCAGGTATGTAAAGGAGCAACATAGGGGAGAGAATAAGGAGAAGAGAAGGAAAATAACAGCAGATACCAAACTTCTGTGAAAGCATCAGTCAGGATAAGAAATGGGAATATTTCCTAACAAAGAAAAAGTCCTGAACAAGAGTACTCATGGACAAATAGAGTGGCCCTGGTTGCTTCAATACAGTTTTATGTTAGATCTTTTTTTCTTTCAGTCATGCATTAGAATAGTAAGTTTCCATGCAGAGTATTTGGGTTTACTCTGATGTCGTTGCAGTTACTCTTATAGGTATAAATCAAGAATCATGCAAAAAAGACAGCAATGTATTGACTTCATTGACTCCTGGTATGCCAGCGTGAGAAGTTGCAACATGAAATAAACAGACAGCAAAACACCTTGGGCAGAAACTTATCAGTCAGCTAGTAACTGCAGCCATTTTTCTGTACCATGAACTGAGACCTTGCCCTTGTTCTTTATGCTTTTATAACATCTTGATTCACGTATTGAAATTCTGTCTTTATAGACATGCCATTGAAATCTATTCACTTCTTAGTAGCCTTTGCAATAAAGGCTAAATTAGACCTGTTCTTCAGAAGTTTCATTGACTCCCAGAGTGTTTTGTATACACTATCGCTTTACGTTTCAGGGTGATTTGGGCCTCAGGGGACACTAATTTCTGCTGGATTTGTTACAACTTGTTATTCAATATCTTTACCAATGGTCTGAGTCTTTTAATTGCTAATCAAGTTTGCATTTGGTAGGAGTGAATAGCAGCAGGGGTGAATACAGACATGGACACAAAACTGCAGTGAGACTTAGTTAACCCAGCCAAATATACACTATTTCCTTCAAGGGAAAAGAGTGTAGGTCGAAACTACTGACTAAAGGGAATGTATCGTGGCACTGGTTGAGTAAAAATATGTGGAGAGATGAGAAAATAGCAATGGAAACAACATAATAGTGGACTACGTTATGTGTTTATGCTGAATGTGAGTCTCTAGAATACGGATGCACAAAAATAGGTACCTACTGAATGTAAACATGCCATTCAGTGCATGGAGTCTGGCTCATGGGTGATGCATCACCAGAAAACATTCATAAGAACATAATAGCAGAATGAAGGCATTGCATGTCCTTAAATTAGTATTAAAATTGTTGCTATCATATATTGTTTCCAAATTCTGTTTTCTTTCACAAAAATGCTGAAAATGGACAAAAAAAAAAGAAAAAAAGTTTAAAAATAACTTGAAAGTCTCAATACATGCTGCTTAAAAGTGGAAAATAAAGAGAAAATGCTCTGTTACAGTGAGAAAATGTGTTAATACCTTGTGGAAATCACACAATTTTCAGGAAATTTAAACAAATTTATTTTCCTTGTCGTTCTATTGCTACACAGCTAAAGCCTGTTGAGAGAGGCTGCATTAGTAGCTTTTGTAGCTAATGGTAGGAGCTGATGGGGACAGCAATAGAATGCCAGTGTCTAACTGGGAAGAGAAATAAGAGCAAACTCAGACAAGCATTCGTGTCCAGGTGTTCTCTCCAGTGTAGCAGATGGTGAACATGCCTGTGACAGTGACTCCCATAATGCTTTATTCCTACTAGTGGATACTTTTTTTCAGGACATGCTCAAATCCCATCGTGTCTATTTGTGATGACATTACCATTAACCAGAGTTTGCTTAATTGAATGTCTTGCATGCTGACTGGTTTTCAAGCTTCCATGCATATAATAATATTGGATACTACTTATCAGATGAGTTGTAGTTGATATACTTACAATGTTATCTACTTTGTTAGGTGTTAGGTTTAGTGTTTTCTTCAATAAAAACTAAGACCTACCAAGTTAGAGGTAAGGAAGGAAGTGCTGATGCTCACACCATGGTTGCTGCTTCCTGCAAGAACAATTAAACACAACAGAACATCCCCAGCAATAATGGGGTATGCAAGTGCAAGGCTATAGGAATAACAGCATGAAAACAACAGTTAGAGAACAGCAAGCACAAAACTCTGCCACACAAGCTTTGGATAAACACAGGAACTAGATACAGGCTTTAGGAGCTGTCAACCAAGGCACGTTAAAAAGATTTCAGATGTCTAACCCTTAGGATGACAAGAGCTAAGCCACCTAAAGCACTAAGCAACTTTGACCACTGTTCAGAAGGACCAGTACATTGTGCCCAGCATGTAAGGCGAAGAATATTACAGTCTGCCTTCTAGGGTGTCCATTCAGTGCCCACCCACTGCCTGAAGTAGGCATGTGGGATCAGTTGCTTATGGTAAAACAAGTTTTCTCATCTTGCTGATGCTGTGTGACAGTATACGTTTGGATTTCAAGACTTCACAATACAACAGATGTGAACAGTATCACTGTTGAGTGTAATACTAAATACCAGTCAAGACCATCCACTAAAAGTGTCAGAACGATTGAAGATCAATGTTTCTTGTAGCTTTTTTTGTTTTAACCCCCAAAGTAATGTTCTTGTTGATGTATTCCATCAGTTACAGACCCTACAAATAAAGCGTTCTGCATATAAACTTATGGCAACTCCTCATATGATAGAATGCATATAATTTTAACTATTTCAGTCAATAGCAATCATGGCATTCAAGTATTTATTTGCCATTGTGTCTCAGTAAGCACATCATGGAGTTCTGTAACAATCTAGCTTCTTCCCAGAGATGGCCTGACTAGCATGGATGAGTTAGGCAGCAGTTTTATCATTTGTAAGCTTGCTCAGACTTTCTTCCAAATGCTTCTCTTTCTCCTTTGGAAACTGTGTGGTGCTAAAAGCTGAAGGCGAAAGGAAGTGAAGAGGCAAAGTGAAGCTATTGTTCTTTGAGCTGCATGATGAGATATGGGAGAGTTGGTAATATGCAGAAAGATGGGGCAGCAATAAAATGTGCCTCTTCAGGGGTTTTGTTCATTCTTCTGTGGAATTTTTATGAGTCTCTTTCCTGGTTTATCACTATTAATTGCTTTGAGTTTGAAGGAGCAGCCTGATGGTTTTGCCTCTGATTAAGAACCCCCATGTGGCATAAATCCAAAGGGAATCAAAACTAAACTAAAATTATGAAACAAGCACCTTTTCAGTACAGCTTGGAGTGAGATTTCTTGTGTTGGATGAAGATGGAGCCAGGCAAGGGAAATCTGTCCAGCTCAACACTAACACATTACAGGATAAAAGATTTTGCTTGCAGATTGAGAAATTGTTTTTTCAAGGGAAGTCCTGCTTATCCTAACTAGGTGTGTATGTGCTTTCAATGTAATTTAAAGCCAATGCTTGCATTTTATAGGCTGTAATTATTTTTTTATTTTTAAATTATTCTCTTTCCACATTTGGAAAAATTAAAAGAAATTAGAATAATTTTCTTTTTGGAAGATCTGAGTACTCATCTTTCTCATTGAAGTCCCTAATAACGATGAATCTTCATAAACCATGGATTAAAAAAATTTTAAAAGGTAAATTCTATAGGGCTGTCTCTTTTCAATTGAACCATACTGTTTAACACGTAAATATCTGTAGAATTTTCTGTGAGGCATTCACTGAATATAGAGCCTCCACAGAGCAATCTAACTTGTAACTTGTAGTTCCAGGTGCTTCCTTAAAAGAAAACATATTAATTAAAAAGGATAAATATCTGAGTTGCTTCTTCTGATTTAGTTTTTAAGAAGCTCAAACTTAAGATTTATATGGAAATAAATATTTAATCTTGCTAAAATACAACTGGAGGTACAGCTGTACTTATATGACATGGCTAATGATGGCTATGGCTTCTCATGACATCTCTTTGGTAGGCTTCAGAATGACCTTGTCAAAGTTAAAAGCTCATAACATTCATATTTTGTTTTTATGGCATTATGATTCTGCACAACAGTGCTAAAAACAAAAACACAGTATAATTATACTGTCAATCAAGCTGCCAGAAAAGGCATTTTCCACCAGCTTTGCACCTACTAAACTGTAAATAATTTATAAAATTAGAAGTCATGACTAAGTGGAGGCATTTTGGGGCTAGTTAAGCACTTGTCATAGCTTTGCAGTTTAAGCGACCCCACACACTGGGCTCCGGTTGCTTCTATCTTTTGAGTGTGAAAATGGTCATTTGTTCTTGTATCGCTCTTCATGCACCTAATAAAAATATCAAGCTGTCAATAGAGCTATGAACAGGTGTGCAGTGTATGATGTAATGATGTTTTATTCATTTGAATTTCCAACCCATTTAGTTTTATCCAACGAACAACAAAAATATTTTCTTCATTATCTCCAATTAATGTAAATGTCAAATGTTTGAATATATTATCCCACAGATAATTCAGTACATTGGTTGATTTGGAGTATTGGCATTAAGGTGACAATTAAAACAACAACAAAAAAATTAATTCAGACCACATGCTCCTAACTGTAGTTTTACTGTTATAGAGATGCTGAACTCATTTCTTTGATATCCCTTTTGACTCTGGTGAGCAAGTTTCTTAAAGCCTGTCAGTTTTCTCTCATTTAGATCTAGTCTGTTATAAATTGTATTATTTTTTTTAATTAATGTTTAAACAAGGTTTATTATCTGTCCACTGTCCTATTACTATATATAACATATTGTCCTGGTCTCAGCTAGGTTTTTCCTCCTAGTAGCTGGTACAGTTCTCTGGTTTGGATTTACAATTAGGATAAGTTGACAACACACTGATGTTCTGGCTATTGCTGAGCAGTACTTACACTATGTCAAGGACTTCTCAGCTTCTCACATTGATCTGCTAGTGAGTAGACTGAGGGTGCACAAGAAGCTTGGAGAGGACACAGCTGGAACACAAGAGCATTCCATATAATGTTATACCGAACAATAAAACAAGGGGGAGTTGTCTGGGAGAGATGATGGCCCACTGCTTGCAGAATGACTGGGCATCAGTCAGCATGTGGTGAGCAATTCTATTGTTTCCCTTCCTTTTCTGTCCTATTAAACTCTCTTTATCTCACCTCATGAGTTTTACCTGTTTTCTAATTCTCTCCCCTATCCTTCTCGGGGGTTTGTGTGAGTGAACTGCTGTTTGGTGTTTACCTGCTTGCCAGGTTAAACCACAACACATGTAAAAATGTACTTGACTTGACGCTTAGTAATCTCTCACAATGGAGCTGTTTTGAGAGCAGAAGTTGCTTTATAGATAAATAAAAAATAATGTCTTCTGATAGAGTAGAGACAATAAGATAATTACCAGATGTTTATCTTTCAATAGCTCTTTCTCTTTTAACTTTCCTTGAGCCTGACTGCTCAGTTATAATGTGGAAGTGAATACTTCTCACCTATTTCTGAGTGCTGTCTTTACAGCTTAATTAGACATTTTTATAGTAAGTGAGACTGAAACTCTGAAAAAACAGAAAATATTTCAAAGGCCTGAAACAGGACAATAAAAGTCAATGATGCATAAAATTGGGCTTCTTAATCTCAATTGAAAAATTTGAATACCAGTTACTTCTGTAGATGCAAATATACTGTAGTTGTCACTCAAAGTAACGAATAAACTGTTCTGTTTTCTGTTTGTTTTGCTTTATCTTATGGTATTTCATGTTGCTTTTGGTCCTGCTGCAGTGCCATGCTGGAGACAGAGGGACGTAGGTCCCACTGCAGCATTGGGACAGACTTTTGCTCAGGTCCAAGGAGCAGTATAGATGTGTCAACTGACATTCTGCCTGGATGAGTACGACTGCTGCTTTTGGAACACTGCTGGGGTGTTCCGTGCTTATCTAGGAGACCACACTTTGAACACTAGAAAGAAGAAAAAATTATGGCAGTCAAATGCTAAGTACTTAGCTCTTCTAAAACTCTTGTTATTGGATTCAATTGGTAGATCACTTGGTTAGATTGTTATCAACATTTGGGACCTATTTTCTTTATGCCTCAGATTTTTTCTCTGTTTAAGAATTTACTTTTACGTGAACTTCAGCAGTACAGATGATAATTATAAGGGTTCATGTTGTCATTTTCTAAAGGAACTCCCTATCTCTGTGATCTGACTTTAAAGCTGCTGTTGTTCTGCCTAAAGTGCTTCAAATTTCTGAATTTTTAGACATTGGTTTGATTTGTTCACTTACCTTTGCATCATCGTAAGCATTCAGAGAAACAGATAACCAAGAAGGTATGAAGTAGTAGGCAGTATTAATAATAGTAATGAAGGAGGAATCTGAAGGGGAGTGAGGGTGAAGTATTAAAGTTATCCTGTTCCTATTGCTGAGGTCACAGGAGACTGTCTTGTGTGGTAAAGCTTTAGACATGTTCCTATATAAACTGATCTAGGTGAACCTGCTTCTGCAGGGGGGTTGGACGAAATGATCTCTAAAGGTGCCTTCCAATCACTACCATTCTATGATTCTATGATCACACAGAAAATGTAATCCTACTCTGGTTAAAAATGCCAGCTTCATGCCATTACAGAGGGAGACATGAAACTTAGGAATTTGTAGAGTAAATATGAGAATAAAATATATCGAAATGTGTTCACCTGGGCTAGTGGATTTTTGTAGAAAATACATAGTAAAAATGGTGATAATGACTGCAACATAAAAATATGCAAATAAAGAAAGGGATTCAAGGTGTAAGAAGATCAAGCAATCTGTTGTGTAACTTATAAACCAGCCCTCACTAAAAGATAGCATTACATAATCGTATGCAGCCTCATTAGGTGTGTAAAGATGGAAGAAAATATACCTTTCCCTGAAAGGGAAAGAAATTTAGATACATAGAAAGAATCAGAGATAACATCAACTAGAAGTAATAAATGTATCTGTACATGTGAGCAAAACTTTATGGAACAATGTGTTTTAATTTACAGAGGAAATGCTTTTCTAACAACTTTCTCTAGTTTCATGTGATGGTGAATTAAAAGAATAATCTTAATTTTGTACCTGCAGACTATTCTGAATTACAAGGGAAGGAAGAAGGCAGAAAAAGAACCTAACAATCCTTTCTAGAATTCTTTGGGATCTGTTTTTCTTTTCTTGGAAGTTTCACTTGGGCTTTACTGAAGTCTCAGCTTCTAACATACATAACTCATGAAGTCACTCCTGTATTGGGCACTGCCAGTCTCTCTTCGCTGCTGGGGAGGTGGAGGCATAAATACACGTAAACCTACTGCCCTCATACCCTTTCCTGTCACCACATCTTGAGGTGCTTTATGGTGTAAAAGTTATTTTATGACAGGAAAAGCAAAAATGCTTCCATTTCATAGTTGTTTTGAGTCACTCTTTTTATGTTCCATCCCTTTTATCCATGCTCTTCTGTGTCACTATCTTGGCAGTTGTTCTGCCTTGGGTCAGGCAGGCATCTCAAGAGACTACAGTACAAGTGTGCCCAAAAAAGGGAAAAAAATGGGGCTTTTTAAAATGAGTGAAAACCTTTCTCTGTTTTTTAATGTTTTTTGTATTTTTTTTCTTTTTGCCTAACTTTATATAAACTTTAAACCCAGAACATTACATGATTGAATGT
The DNA here is from genome assembly GCF_028858725.1 of Colius striatus. Taxonomy (NCBI): domain Eukaryota; kingdom Metazoa; phylum Chordata; class Aves; order Coliiformes; family Coliidae; genus Colius; species Colius striatus. The sequence continues at coordinate 8,024,835 of NC_084767.1, forward strand.
CCAAGTTGCAGTGAGGTTTCTTTTTCCTCTCAAAACAAATTAATCGACATATCCCTAGTTGAAAGATATTTGTTATTCCCAAATTCTCTATCCATTCTAAATGTCCCAATGATTTTCTCAGACTTCATGTTGATTAAGGATATGTGTAAATAATTGATAATAAAAGAAAAAGATTGCAGTCAGTAATGGAAATTACTTACCTTACCATTTCATTTAGGGACTATATAATAAAGAATATATCTAAGTACAGCTTTTAAAATACAGGTATACACCAAACAAGTTAATGTAGTTTCCTCACAGTCATTATAACTAATTTTTATCAATGGATTGAATGAACAGTCATAATTACATCACAACTGACACATTTTCCCATGCACAATAATGTAAATTTGGGGAATTCATGGTTCAGAAGTTATCACATGTAATTCAAATCTTGTGGATTTAAAAACTTAGTATTAAAAATTGCACATAGTAATTTGTTGTAATTATGGACTTTTCAATGATATTTTTGCATCTAATGAATGAATAGGGTCAGTTGCTTCTGATTACTTGTGCTGCAACAGGGAAATACAGATAAGAGAAAAAGAATGAACATCAGAGAAAATAATCTAACGAACCATTTGTGTTCAAATTTTACCTTACCAATGACTACCCAAAAAAACCCAAACATTAAAAACCCCAAACACTGAGCAAGAACAGAGAAAAGCAAAGATACTTTAAAAATGTCTTTCCTTATCTACTTTCCCAAGAAGAAATAAAAAGGAATGTCCAACTCTAGCGTATTTTAAGTAATTGATGAAGAACATTTTTCCTGGCAATTACTTTTAATGTCTGTATCTCAGTGGATAGTAATATTTGAGCCTCAGGCAGGGTAATCATATTTTCTGCTGTCTACATTAGAAATAATGCTTAGATTCATGTGCTTAATTCCATATTTCTTACTCTCCTTACAACATTTTGCATCATAGCAAAAATACATTTGAGTAAGTATGCTTTATATTGTGTTTTTTCTGAAGTTATTTCAGAGAAACTATACTTCAATACATATAGAGATAAACTAATCAGAACATTGTATCTGGTGCTAAAGGGCACATAACCGTGTGTGAGTGGAGACAGATAAACTTGTGCAGCTTTGAGGCTCTTTAAAGTCACCATGTATGACGGATCAGGATCGATGACACAATGTTTTGGGCTGATTTTTTTTTTTTTCTTTTTTTTTTTGCATTACAAAATTATTTCTGGCCTGCCCCTGAAAATGCTGCATTAATGAGATCCCATGCAGCAAGAAGCTCAGATCTGAGTTGAAAAGTAAAAAGATGGTATGATTTGCTCAAAATTCTTAACATCTTTTTCGTACTAATACTTGAATGATTTTTTTAGAGAAAGAGGCCTCAACAGTATATTTCTAAAGCTCTCTATAGGAAGGCCAGCCAGCAATCCAGTCAGTAATCCCTTCAAATTAGGAGTGCATTAGGGATGTGACATGTCCCAGTGGCCACCCCAGCAGATGAGAGCAGTCAGGAGTAATAAGCTTGTAACATTCAGGGTCAATGAATTATGACCCTTGAAATAACATAAAGGATGAGTGAAATCTACCTTTCTAGATATCATAATAAAATGAACACTTTGCTTAATGTTAGTAGGTGTGCTTCTGATATCTGTGACACTTTCCAGAAGATGTCAGACCAGATTTACACATAGTCATCTCAGGCTTCTAATTTGGTTTTGTACCATAGAATTTCCCTTTTCAATTTGTGTAACTTTGGCAGTGAGCAGACACACATGGTTATGCCCTTATACACAGACAGTATTAATATGTGTGTACTTCTTACCTGCTTGCGAAAAATCTGTAACCAGTGTTCTGTATATAAACCTGACAAAGTTTTGCAACATGTAACAACAGAGAGTTACAGGAGATTCACCTCCTGCACTGTGTGCATACTCTCATCTAAAAAAACTTCACATCTTATCAGAGCCAATGATGTTTAGGTTGGTCTGTTTTTTGGTGCTTGGGGAAGACTAGAGATGAAGAGTTAATTGAACAACAACGAAATACATATCAAGACAATCCCACGACCTATTTTTCGATAATTGTTTCTTCTCTTAAGAGAACATTACCTCTCTCACAGATGGTCAGAGGGATGCATTTGGGGAAATCAGCCAAACTTGGCTTTCTTCCTGGTCTCTGCTTAGTAACTGCAGCATTTAACCCCAGAAGTATTATTTAACTTCGCTCCAGATACCATTTTAATCAACCATACTCGGCTTCACAGTTGGAAAACTCCTTTTAAGGTCTCTGAACACAATTATTATTGTTTTTTGGTTTAGTATTTTGGACTTATGGAAACAAACTCTGCCAAAGTAAAGTTTTCCTATTTTCAAATCACTTGAAAAGGGATTCCTGAAATATCATTTGTAGAAAAGTTTAATGAATCATTTACATTTCATATTACTAGGAAATTACCTTCTAACAATGAAATCAGTGCTATGAAGGAAAAAAAGTATTTACTCCAACATATATTAAGATTTAATCCCATATATAAAACAGCTGAAACACGTAGAAGCTGGGTGATCTGCTAGGTTGAGTTCTTTCTTAGAGACTGAAGCCCAGGTCTTACTCTTGATGTGTTGTAGCACCTTATCCTCCTGAAAGGATTTTCATATCAAGTGGCTTTGGTGTAAATGTGGGATTGTATAATGACAGCTTAATACTTCATTACATGTGTGTGTGGTTGCAGTGGGGAAATACAAGCTGTATATGAGTCAGGGTAGCTGTTCCTCTCTGCTCTCAGGGAGAGTGATCCTCTTCAGTCAGAACCATGCCAGTGGATAGGGGCAGGTGGAGAGAAGGAAGACATCCATGCTGTCTATAGCAAGGGATGAGTTAGGCAGAATAAAGAAGCTTGATATCTGACCTATACTCTTCATTCTCTTTACCATGTGTGAAGGCTCAGAACTTCCATGGAGGTTGTACAAATACGGTTTTCTGAATACTGTGAAACTGAAATGATGTTTGTTGACGACAGTTTATTCAGTGCAAGCTCATCTCTTCTAAGACGCATGGAAGCTAATCCAGTCATTAGTCTTGGAAAGAGCTTTTGTGATACTTCAGATGTAGTTTTGGTTTTTTTACCCTAATAGTATTCTGTACCTTGAAGGCAGAGTTTCTTCAGAAAGAAGTTTACTCTTTTTCCAATCACTACTTTTCTGGAGATTATTCCCTTTCTCACTGTTTATAAGTGAGCTGGGCATCCGTGCTGCGGGATGCTTGGGTTTTGGCTCCAAGCCCAGCATCACAGCACATTCCTCTTAATGGAACTGATTTTTTCTCTTCTCTGTCTGCTTTTCTCTTTTCTGTCTGTTTTTTAGTCGCAGCAAAGTTTTATTTGTATGATAAGCGTGAGCAGGCCAGTCGTCCTCTTGCACTGTGAGAAATTTCATTTACTTCCAACTTTGCTTTGCTTCCCCTCCGTGGAGCTGACATTAAGCTTGTTCTGATACTAACACATTGCAACATAGGCAGGAGTAGGGAGCCTAGGAAAGCAGAAAGGATTTTGGCAATAATTGAGACTTTTTTTTTTTTTTAAAGAAATTCTTCAGAAAAAGCTATATTTACTTTTTGGAAAAGGTAAATATAGGTGATGTGGTTTTTAAAGTGCTAAAAATTCAACTGTTTATTAATAGTTTCTTACCAACAAAAGGAATTTATAACACCACTCCACACACATTAACTAGCTCCTACTGTTCTATCAACTGTCGGGTGCAGGGAGGGCTACTTGTATTAAGTTCAGATGTCTTCCAACAGAGCCATCATTTCTCCAGAAAATGAAAAATTCTGTTTCCTAGCAGAACTGGATTCCTTTCTGAGCACTTCAAACTATGGACAGGTTTGCTTTACCGGGATAGAGTGAAGCAACCTTTCCCACATGCCACATGTTATCACTCTCTGACAGTTGACAGCAGAGCTTTTTATGTTTGTTCTCCTTAATCTATTTGAGTACAAAGATCTGGTTTAGTGCAAGTGAGCTCTTCTTAAACTGCTTAAAATAACCTGTGTGTTACAGATTAAGAGGTTATGGAACACACAGACGAGCAGGTCTCTGGCAAGTACAAGGGAGTGTTACTCTGATTTGGAGTGGCAAGGCAGGTTTCTGTCCCTTTGGAAAAGCTGCTTCCGTGGCTGCTCATCTGTTAACACCTCTGTTGGCAATTATCCAGTAGTTACTGGAGGAAGAGACTGTTTGTTTATTTAGAAAGTGAAGAGAGTGTTATTAAAAAGGATCTTAGGTATAGCTGTCCAGCAGCTGAAGCAATTAAATGTAGTTATAAAGGAAATTTGTGCAGAATGCAAATGTAAATATTGGTAAGGAAACTAAATTTTGAAAAGAAATAGCTTAATTAAACAGATTAAAAATAAATGCCTTACTATAGAGATAATCCTTAAATGTTAAGTTTCACATTTTAGTTTATTCCAGAGTAGCTGCAATATATTAATGCAGGAAAGTTTGTGATTTGTTCATAATGAACAATTCTGTTTGCTTCTAATTTTCAGATAGCTATTAAAAAGGAGAACAAAAAAAAAGGAAACAAAACTATTCTATCAAGTAATTGCTTTTATTCAATTCCAATTATAATAATAATAGTGTTTAATGCCAGTATCCTGAAGGCCTGTATGATTTAGTCACTACCTATTTAGAGTACTCATTCAACTATTTATTGGCTTATGTTAAGTGCAAACAGTGTATGTTTGAACAGAAAAGATTATTTCTATTGTTTTACATGTGGACATCATTCCATACAGGGCTCTAAATCCCACTGAGATGCTGAAGAGTTTAGTCCAAAAAAGTAACATGCTTGAGTGTAAATATTTTAAGTGCTCAAATGGAGCCCTGCATTCTTAAAATGAGAATTGTGTGGCCCTGTGGCTTATCACAGGGCTTGTTAGGAAGCTTAAAGCCATACGAGCTGGGAGAGAGAATTGGGAATGGCAGTGGGGAATTTTTTTCCAAGTAAAATACTGAGTTACTGAGAGTAGCTTTGGTCAACCTCTTGTGCCTCTGGAGGAAAAGATATTGTGGCAGTGCTAACTAGAGTTGGTAGCACCTAGCAGGACCAGGAAAGTGATTGGTCCCCTCTACTCAGTGCTGGCAAGACCCCGTCTCAAGTACTGTGTTCAATTTTGGGCCCCTCGCTACAAGAAAGTCACTGAGGTGCTGGAGCATGTCCAAAGATGGGCACCAGAGCAGAGGAAGGGTCTGGAGCACAAGTGTGATGAGAAGTGGCCAAGGGAGCTGGGGGTGTTTAGTCTGGAAAAGAGGAGGCTGAAGGCATACAGGATCAGTCTCTGCAACCATAGGAAAGCAGGTTGTAGCGAGGTGGAGGTTGATCTCTTCTCCCAAGTAACATGAGATAGGACAAGAGGAAATAGCCTCAAGTTGAATCAGGGGAGGTTTAGATGGAGATTAGCAAGAACTTTTTCTATAAGAGGGTTATTAAGTGTGGGAACAGGCTGTCCAGAGAGTTGTCCCTCTGTGTTTTAATGACTGTTTAGTGATTATTATGTAATTTCTTCAAGAGGCTACTACTCTTCAAGGTATTAAATAGTTGCTCGTATCTTAAAAATATTTTTTGATATATATTTTAAATGAAAGGAACTTTTCATTTGACTCTTTAGTTCTAATTCTTTTACTAATACAATTTATTCAACTGTACTTTTACATGTGTATTGTAGAGTTTGTTCACTGCCTTCATTATGTTTCTTTTTATACCTACTATAGTTTTATATTTTATATCATTTATTTTCATTCATTTGGTTTCTTAGTAAGTGCATGTTGATTGTTTTTTCCAATATGTGTACTCAGCTTTTGTTTTTTGCATCACTGTAATGATCACATCAGTGTCATGATAGTCTTAAATTCCTTTCAGCTCTAACTACAAGGGTTTAAAAATTTTCCAAAGATCACCGAATGCTTAATTATTTCAAGAAAATTATTTGAGCAGTTTCTGAAGTTAAAAACTTGACAAAAAAATCCCACTATCATTTCCTAGTAAATATTTACTTTGTTGCCTATGTATGCCAGATTTGGTCCGATTTGCTGTCTCTAGTAACATTAATCTACTATGTCATGGAACATACTTCGTTTATTATTTCATGTCTAAAAAAAAATTGTGATGCAGCTCTATTCTGTTGAGTAGCTGTCAGTAAAGAGTAACTGAAATGGCTTTGCAAGCAGTCCTTGTTGGGAAGGCTGTAGCTGAATGCTGGAGTCATCATTGTGTCTTAGAGGTTTAGGTTACAGTTCTGGTAATTGCAGCTGTGTTATCTATTGTTCAGTATGGGGTAGGGGGGCAGTTTTTAAACATGATGGTTGACATTTTCATTCTTCATAGGCGCTTGATACCTTGTCTTTGTGATGTGTATTTAATTTGGAAAGTGAGAGTTCCAGCTCATTCTTTTAGAAGAGAATGGAAACCTTTGTTTGCAAACATAAACCATGTTCTCCTGCATCTGTTAAACATATTACTTCTTAACACCATAAGATAAACCTCCTCTAATCCATCTGATTGCTATGGTGGTGAAGGTGTTCTGCAGTCCTTTCAGTGCAATGTCAGCCAAGTTAGCTTCAACAGTTTTCCCCATTGTTTGAAGCTGAAGTCTGTCATTTGACTGATTAAGAGACAACACACTTGCATCTTCACTTCCTGTAGGATAGTAGCAGTAAAGTTTGGCAGGAGTTGAGGTAGCGAGTACAATGCATGCTACATCACCTTCAACCTTTCCTGACATTGGAAATTGAGTATTTCCTCTTTGTGCTCCAGTTTAACCAGTGTTACCTTTATTGAGAGGATGATATCTTTGTCCTGACAACAATGGAGAGTACAAATTCTTGGAGAAAAGAAATGTGCTAAATGTAGTTTACAGACCCAATGTCAACTATGTCCTTTGTCATCATTGAAAATAGACAAGTTCAACACATGATTTCTTATTTCATGGAAGCAAGGAACTACACTCTTAACTGCCTGTGTTCTGTAGGATTTCGAAACTTTATTCTACACTCTTTTACTTGAAAAGGTGTAGATTTCATATAAAGTTACGGAGTTAAGCAACATCATTGTGCCTTGCAGTTAGAGAACAAATAATTGACTTTTCTTAAGAAACATAAGCATTTTGAATTACAGAGTTCAAAGAGCAGGGAATTCTGAAGTGGTTTACCCAGTGTAGGGTAAAGTATTGAAAATTATTAAAATGCTTTTGTTACTGAATGTGAAATGAGAAATGGTAGGAACTAGCCTTGTAATTTGTACATGTGGGGAAAAGTGGAAATATATTTCCATATATTTATGTGGCTGTGTATTTATGACAGACTGGTTTAAAAGTACATTCAGAAATGGCAGATCTATAGTTATATATGGCAGATTCAAGTTATCTTGAATCTTTTATAAGAGGAAATTTTGTTTGTTTCTGGAAAAAGATTTCTTAAGTAATTTATCACATTTTGGTTTTATAAAAAGGGCAAATAATTCCATATCTTTTGTTTTAGCTATATGTGTATACAACTGCAATCTGAAATGCTGCAGCTTTTAAGAATAAAAAAAGATAAAGAAACTAAACTGTACTTATCTTCTGTAAATAAACAACAAGCTTTGTGCTGCTAAACACATACCTTATTTCTGGGAATATGATTCTACAATACACAGTTTTATGCAAGAAAATTCAAAGGACAGGTCCTTAATCAGTAAAATCAAATGATTTTACATCTTATGCTGAAAAAGCAGTGAATTGTGGCTTTAAGTTTAGCATATTATTTTTCCTAAAGACTGATTCAGGGAAGAAGATTTCAGTGTGTCACATGAAACTGACATTTCTCCTTAACTGGTGTTAAATGATGTTAGAAATGTAGTGCAGGCCAGAGAATCAGTTTTTAGACAGGAAGAGGTAGAAAGACTACTGATGGCAGCAGTAGATGTGTGTATTTAACCTTCCTTTTTGCTGAGTGAGAACTTAAAACTTCTCAGTGAAAACTTTGTGCTATCTCAAAGGTAAGTTGCAGGGTGTATTACCACAAGTGACAGTGCTGAATATACTGCATGAATCAGCTTGTGAGTGTTCATGTTGTGGCACAGCATATGTGCTTTATATTTGCATCCTTGTGCTGATCATAGAATCATAGAATAGTTTAGGTTGGAAAAGATGTTTAAGATCATTGAGTCTAATGGTTAATCCAGCACTTCCATGTCCACCACTAAACTGTGTCCCTAAGTGCCACATTTGCATGTCTCCAGGGATGGCAACTCAACTACTTCTCTGAGAAGCCTGTTCAAGTGTTTGACAACCCTTTCAGTGAAAAAAAAATATCCTAATATTTAATCTAAACCTCCCCTGGTGCAACTTCAGTCCTTGTACTTTTACTGGGAGTGACTCGATATATTGTAGTAGACTGCTTCTCTCAATTCCTTTAGCAGTCTTTTCCTCTCTACACATCTATCTAGTTGTGTTTAAGAACTAGCTTCTACTTTATCTCCATTTAGTCCAGGATGACAAACTATTAATTCACTGGGTAAGCTGCTGTTCAGTACAGAGGAATTGCTGCCAGTTCCTCTGGCACAGGATTTCCACACTGGAAGCAATCACACGCGTTCCTGTATGGAGGTACTCTGGGCTTACCAACAATTTCTCCATTGTGTCCAAAATTATGTGAAGAGATTGCTCAGTTAATCGAGTTATCTGAACAATTGATTGAGGAAGGTTGTACTGCAATGGAAAAATGCTGCAGCTCTCTTACAGGAGCTGTTTGTTCTCTACTTCTCTGCCAGGGAAGTGAGTTCTGGACTTGGGGAGAGCTGTTGGAGGTGATGGAAGCTTTTGAGGTGATAATGACTTGCTCCTTTACTGATGATGAGCTTCAGATGTGTCTGAGCTGGGTAGATTGAGGCCATTACTGACTCAAATCTATAGGGCTAGTTGGAGAGAATTAGTGTAGACATATTTTAATTTTAAGTCACTCTTTAAGAACACATTTTGAATTACACATAGTGGATAGAAGCAAGGTGTACAAAGTGACAAGGAGGTATTTTCTTGCCTTTCTGAGACATAAGCAAAATAAGCACAATACAGATACAGGAACTACCTATAGATACTTTTAAGCACAATTAACTTTCTGTGTAAATAGCTAATATAACTGCGACCTGGGCACAAGCACTCATGAGGAGATCTGTGTAGTTCTGAAGGGAAAGACCAAGTTTTTCAACAAAATATCAGACAGTTTTTTTAGGGATATTCTCTGTTATAATGTTTTCCATTCTAAAGATGCAATCCCAGCGTCTTCATCAATAGCAGAGCTCCTATAAACCACACTAAAACCAGGATTTTATTTGAAAAAAGTGTAATTTGGAGTCACCTTTTCATAAAGATGAAAACATCCTGACCTATGACTTTCATATTATTTCCCAGTTATATTAAGAGCTTGTAAAAATCATATAGCACTGTCATTGCTACTTAGAAATATCATAAGGTAACCAGGCAGTCCTATAGGTTTTTATAATGAAAATTCTCTGTTTGCCAGTTACTGCCACAACTGTTAATATTTTCACATTTTAAATGTTATTTTTTTTTCTTTCTCCCACTGGTTTTTAGCTAACATTGTGTTTCTCTGTTGCACCTTCAAATTAAAGTCAGTAAGATAAAGCACACTAAAGTTTTAAATGTTCTCCTACTCCTGCTATGCTTGCTGGATGTACTCTGTTCTGAACAAAAAGCAAAAGTGATGGTGCCAACTGTCTTGGCAGGCATTTCTCAGACAGGTGTGATTACATGTGGATTAAGATTTTCTGGAAGAATGTATCTGGCCAATATTAAATTGAAATAGGAGATGCTAAATCATATGGAACATTTCAGCCACTTCTGTTTTGATCCATTGCTATGTAAGATGAAAATAAAATACCTTTTTAAGGAAACAATAATACTCAGTTTTAAGATGCAACTACCTTTCCAAACATATGTAAAAGGGAACGTATCTATGGCAAACAAATCTGAAGCTAGTATGATGATTATTATACCACCACCACTCCTCTATTTGATTTTTATAGGAGCTAACCAGGTTTACATGCAAGACAGGCAATCTCTGTGTGAATTCTCGTATCACATGAATCCTTATCCCATCTGCTATCCATTTCCTTACATCTGTCCTTTGTTTATTTCTGTTCCTGTCAAGGAATCCTAGAACCCACCATTCAGATAGTCCTTACTCACCTGAGTAATCCACTTGAAGGCATGAATATATTACTGATGGAGTTAGCTTTTAAATCTTCACTGCTGAAGAAAACAGCTTTTGGGGTTTTTTGGGGTTTTTTTTAAGTTCTGTCCAATGAGTACACTTTCCCAAACATTAAGAGCTATGAATAAGGAATCTCTCTGAATGAGGCTTTTGTATTTCAAGCATATTGTCTGTGTGGTGTCTCACGTAAGTTATAAGGATTTACTTTTCCTCTGTTCTTTTTCTAGCATATAGTGCAATCAAGGACTCAGTACAAATAAAGAGGTGGTGACATGATTTAGAATTCATTGTGTTTATTAAAACATTCCTAACTCAAACTTTTAAAAATAATGATATCAATTTCAGATATTTAAGGGGATAAGTACCTAGTGAGGATTTAGGGTAAGGTTGATTGAGGAAGTAAATCTACTTTCTGAACATCTACAAAGAAAAATCAAATGAGAAATTCAGTATCAAAAACATCAAAGACAATAATGCACTTGCTTTCATCTCCAGTGTGTGCTTGCACTTCAAAGAAAAGCAAAATGCTCACCCTTCCGCCAGTACCCCCGAAGGAGGATGAGCCTATAGTTGAAGATAAGTCTCCATCACTTCTTTGAGAGAGAACAGGGAAAATATAAGTAAAATTTTGGACTGAAAAAGCAGCTTTATGCTATTTCTTTCACCGTCATGGTTGTACAATAGTACATTCTCAAGAATCCTCTGGTTTCATTAAGATGGGCAGGTAATTATGTGGCCTTCAAACCATGCTGTTCACTCAAAACACAAAATTTCCTTTGTTTGCCTTTGCAATCTGAAGATAAGGCAGTAATCTCTGAGCTAAAGTAATATCCTTCATCTTAATTTTCTTTTTTACAAAATGTGCTGATTATACACATTTAAACATGTACATTTGCCCACTCATATCCTCCTGTTCTGTTTATCTTTTGATGATATTAGATTTAGTTATCTAAAGTCATTTTGCATTAACAATTTTGTGAGGGACATGTTTAGTTACTCTGGCAATGTGAGGAGAGGCAGAGAGGTAAATCAACCTGTAACGCCTGTCTAAACAGTTTGCTGTGAAACCAGCAAATTTTAGGGCTGACCATGCTACAGAAAATCATGCATGTAATCATTTTTCGAATTCAGGTACCTGATTCAGTTTCATGATTGTCAGTTAAAATGGAGTCCAAGAACAATCTACAGAAATTAACAGGGAAAAAAATATTAACATTTCCCTTCTGTACTTGCTTTGGAAATTTTATTGCTAAAGATATGCAGTAAACTGAAAGCATGAAAATACCATAACTTTTATTTATTTGACTGAGAACAGGTTTAAAATGGTTGTTGAAATGAGACTAAATCCAGTTTTGACTTTTTCTCCATGCTGCTTTAGCTCACTTTCAAAGCTATCGCTGATCAAGAAGCTTGACAGGCACAGTGTTTGCAAATCCTCACCAATGAGCAGTAACAAGATTTAAAAGTGAAACCTCTGAATAGAGGCAGTTTGCTCAGTCAGCTTTATAAATTCAGCTATTTAACCATCTGCAAGCTAGATTTATTTTGGTCTATCAGATCTAAATCCTACATAAACAGGGGAATCAGAAACTAGTGAATGTCATCACATAAAATAATTGTCCACACATTACAGCTATTTTCATAACATACCAATCAGCTGAGAAGAGATTCACAACACAGTAAACTGAACAGGTTGCTTTCAAATGAGAGTCCATGGAAATAGAAGTAGTTGTAAGTCACTTTAATGGGGAAAGGTATCTTCGGCCTCTACTCCTTATCCTTTGTGGCAATGGATAGAATGAGGTGGAATGTAATGATTGTTATGGTGGCATCATTGTGATGAGTGACTTGAAATTTCATTTCTGTGAAAGTTTGGACCTATTTTTTGTGCAAGAGAGAAGGAACCAAATGTTTCCTTTTCCTCAAACTTGGTGCTTATGAGCACTTGAATTCTGCCCAAAAGGAACAAGAAGTCATTAATTCACTTTTTAGTCTGTGAATTTTTTTCTAGTCTCCACTGTACAGGTGAGATAATGGAATAGCTTGGTTTGGATACTGTGGCTTTATATCATTACAATTTAGATTATATTCTAATTTGGGTAATATGGGGTTATATAGCACTAGTCCATATGGTAATCAGGTGTAATTAGCTGGAGAATTATCATGAGACTGAGTTATTTGGAAACAGCAAGGTCATAAAGAATGGCATTGAATGATGAACAGAAATGGTAATTTAATGATGCTTGTTAAACTGTTGTAACCAGTTCAAATGTGATCTTTTAAGAAGGGATTTTTAAAAAATAGTGTTATGATGCTGTTATGTTCATTGCCTGAGATTTTCTGGTATGGCATAAGGATTTCTGAATGTAGTGAAATCAAGAAGGAACATGCTATTTGTATTCTTACTCATGCAATGGTCTTGATTTCTTTCACATTCTATGAGCTAGATTTTTTTAAGAGTTATTTTGACAGGAACCTAGAATTTCTGCACTTTGAAACTGGTCTTTTAAGTCATTGATCTTTGATCTCATTGCTATTTGAATATTTCTAGATGCATGTGTATAAATGTGTTTATGTATAAATACCTCTATTTTATGTATAGCAGCTAAGCATGTGTCCAAGTATTTTATACATGTGTAATTTAATATCCATAACTATATGCATATATTCTATCCTATTATAAGTGTATCTAGTTGTGCAGGTAGTCTGTTGTGAGGGTAGACAAAATAGATGAGTTCTTCTTAGAGGTTTCTTTCTTCCTCTGGTACATGTATGTACTTTTCTGGATATGCTTTATGAAACTTAATGCCATAGTTGTGGCATGCTTCCTTTGTGTCTGGAGCAAATTGATGACAGTCTATCAAGTGTACCCTCAGTATTTTATTATTTCCAAAACTTAAGTGGTTTATTTTTTTGTGACATGAATACAAATTCAATGTCTCATCCATCAGAGATCTTTTTTTCAAGGTCAGTCAAAATCTGATGATTTTCCTTTAAAAGTAGGAAGAGAAATGATACTTGTAATTGTGTGTGCTCATATTTGAATACATATGTGTATTTGCAAAACCTGTGTACCATGAGAAACACTGTTCTTGGCTAGAGAAAATTAAGCAACTTACATATCCTGTCCAGAAACAAAGATATTTCGACATGTCCAAAACAGATCATAAAGACCTGGTACGGAAAGGCACAGATGGATGTAGAATTGATGACTGGACCTGGAGTGTTCAGAGGTTCTGACTATCCCTCAGCAGGCATGCTATTCCAAAACTCTGGTTGTCTGAGAAATGTAGGTCCAAGGTGCTGTTCAGTTTCTTCAGCTATATTGAATGTCTAGTTAGAGAAGAAAGCAGGCTGACACACGTCAGGAGAAACCCCTGTTTCCTTGGAGAACTGTTACAATAATGAAAGACATGAAGCATGAATGCTCTTAATTCTTTTTTTTGAAAGGACAATTCTATGTAAAGTTTATACTTGTTAATTAAATGAAAGCTGTCTCTACCACCAACCACGATGCATTATTCTTTCCTGAATATCTGAAGAGCTACTTTTAGAAAATATGATGGAAGAGGCAATATCAAAGACATTAAGTTTCCCTTTTTTATTTGCTGTTAAAATACTGTAGAGGAACATTATGTTTTGTAGCTTCTCTGTGTATCAGTGTGCAAAAGAAACTACTACACTCAAATATAAATTAAAATTCATTGTTTTTCAGCGAGTGGTTTGTGCATACAGTGATTAAAAGAAACCTAGCAGATACTTTCACATATCACACAAAACCTTGTGTTCTGATTTGGAAATTTCACTCATTACCTGAGCCAGTGTCACAACCATTTACATTATTTAAACTTGTTATTTTTTGTCTATGAATATTGAGTTACTCTGGCCATTTAGTAACGCAAATCTGATTAAATCCTTTCAGGATCTACTCTCTGGCACAAAAACTTTCATTGTGGTTTGTTGCTGTTTGTTTGTTTTCAAAAAGGTAATGTCTTGACAATGTTGGTGACAAAGTTGCTTGCAATAATTAAGTAATTTAAGGTAACAATTGTGTATTATAGTTTCACAGAAAATAAGAGTTTCACGTATTAGATGTTCATATTGTGGCATGAAATGATGCTGTGTGTCTGAAGTTTATCTTTAGTGGAATTATGTCAAAACAAACTGCATTGAATCTGATGTCAAATTCCTTGTTATTGTTCAGAGATAGAAGTTGCCCGGGCTTTCTCCCTCAGCTGAGAGACAGGGCCCAAGCCCATGTTTTAGACAATCAGGTCCCTTGGTCTGATGAGATGTTTCTTTTAGCTCTGTAGAGAATACAGTCTCTAGGCTATTTCAGAAGCATTAGAGACTTTTCTTTGAAATATTGTGTGCTAAAGGCCAAGTCATTGTCTAAAATAAATAAAGATCAAAATTCCTGTTGATTCCATTTATGTTTGATAATGATGTTGATTCCATTTCAGGGATTTTTCCCTTGCTCTCAGTGAGACCAATGCAAGTCCCTTAGCAATTTTACCTTATGCTTAAGTGAAAAGGTTTAAACTATTATGAATTCATTATGTGCTTTCACATGAGTGTTCCTGATTACTTGAAACAGGAAGATAAGGTCAGAGAAAAATTACAGTGGCTTACCTTCTTAGTTTTGATTGTTTGGGGTTTTTTTTTCAGTACAATCGAATATCAGTGATGAATTTTTATTTATTTTTTCTGTCTTCTGTGTTCTTAACCTGCAGTACCTGCAATATGAGCCGTGGGATCTGCTGGAGCCAATTGCTCTATAGAACATGAGATTAAATTAAATTATTCTTGTGCATATATATTTTTTGTGAGGCTAATGGCATACGTCACAATCTTCCTTTGCCAAGGAATCCCAGCTAAGAATGTCTGTCTTCTGAGCCCTTTGAAATGCTCAATATACAGCCCTTTAATCTTTATTAATGTTACCGCAAGGCATCAAACAGCAGACAGTCAAACTTGGCCAAGCATTGTAACAGAAATAGCTTGTCATTTGGGCAGAAAACATTGGTTAGTATTTACAAGGGAAGTCTGAGGATGCTTTTCTGAGTATTGGCATCACAGGATCAGGGGTTAACAAAGTACATCATGTCCCAATAGAGGCAAGTGCGGTGCTTCACCTTTAAGAGTTTTACACAGTTGTATCTTGAAAGTATTTTCCAACACATGTGTTACAAATGTAGATAAAATTAACAGTATTAGATATTAGACAGAAGTGTGAAAACTGCCTGCTGCAGGCAGATTACATATGTAAAATTATATTTGAAAGTATTCACTTTTTGAATACATATACAAATATACATATATGTATAACTATAGTACTATAGTTATAAAGCCTATCAGAAAAATGTGTCACATATGTAACCTTGGTAAGTCAGACCAAGTCATATTTTCTTTTTCAGGGGGGCAGCAAATGTTTTACTTCATTGTGTCTAAAATTGGTTTCCTTCCTGTTTAAATAATCCTCTGTCCCTGCATGAATGACTGCATGTTAACGTTTAAATATGATTAAATGTCAGTTATCTAGCATTAGAAAAAACATCATTAATGCCAGATATTAAGCAATTGTCATGAGAGGGGAACTAAGGTTTACAAATACATTTCTACATTCATTTAGAATTTACTTGTGATCTTGATTTTGTGTATATTAAAGCATGAATTAAAATATTTGACAAATGCTCTGAGCATCAGTTTGTTAATGGACAAGGCAAATAGACCTATCACTTTTATTTTATGTATATATAATTACAGTGAATGATATGATGCTCATGAAGCTGAAAGAGTAATAGCTTGATTCTGATCTAGAGCAGACTTATCCTCTTGGATCTGAAATTTCTTGTCTGCAGTGCAGCTCTCCATTGCATATTCTGCACTCATTCTGTGATCACAGCAAATGGAGCTAATTGATATGATGTGTATAGAGTAAGCAATAGGTATATATGCTATGACTAAGAGCATTGCTGCATAGATCTGTTTTCTATGGTGCAGATAGATAACTGGGGAAGCTTTACCATGATGCCCTGAAAGCACTTTTGCCTTCAACCGTATGACATTTTTGTTGCTCTCATTTCAACCTTTTGGAGAACACAGGTTTTAGGCACAACAAAATGAAATGTGATGTGAATAAAAGGGAATTTCTTAGAGTGTAAAACTAATTTGTGTTTTTGACATTACTTAGAATTTTAGCTGAATTGTTGTCATATGGGAAGATAACAAAACCAGAGTTACGTCAAAAGCAATGGTACTATCAGCTTCCTTTTTACCTTCAGTTACTCATGTGATGCAACAAATTTTAACATGCACAAGAATAATTTTGAGATGCAAGTAGCCCTGCCACATGTGTGGCAGAATTTCCCAAGAGAGTTCAGCTCCCGCTGAAACCATTTATTTCAGTGCCTGAATGAGAACTAAGTGCTTTGAGAAATGCGATCTTTAACTTTTATATGTACAAAGATAACAATATCATCTGTTGCTTTTTTTACTACTTAGATTTTTTTAAATGGAGTTGCACCATGACTGAATTCTAATGTGGGACCTAGACTGAGACATAGCCCTCAGTCAGTGCTTTCCATCTGAAGTCCTCCAAAACATTTTACAAAAGAGGTCAATGTCTTGATCGCGAGAGGCCAACGTGGCCTGTAATTGTGCAGGCAGCTGAGCCAATCTAATTAATCACTGCTGCCTAAAGTGGGAGCTCATATTCCCATCCCTCCTACAGCCTTTGCTTCCTTGTGCCAGGTGTAGCAGGAAGACTAGGAAATTGCCCTTTTGATATAGGAGTGAATTGAGTTGACTTCAGGTTGTGGAACAACAGGGGACACGGCATTGGGGACTGGGGAAGCGGGTGGAAAATGCTGTAATGTAGAGTCCACAGAGTTTAATGGCTATAGAATGCCTAGAGCTCACGTAACAAAGCCAAATTATCAAAAACACAGAGTGACTATTTCAAGGTTAAAGTCTAGATACCCATAAAATGATAAGATTTTGTAGTTGTTTGTTGTCTGGGATTATTTTCAAAAGAAATTATCTTATTTAGAACTAACATACTTTTTTTTGCAGTTGCGAATGTCTTAGGATCTGAAGTCATTGGTAATGTTTGATCATTCTTTATACTGAGACAGTAGAAACAAGGCATACAAGAAAACTGCTAAGCATAAAAGACCTCTATTTCTGGTATTCCCAGATACTTTTAGTAAATTTGCCTTAGCTGAGATTTTAATTTAGCATTAACAAAGGATTTTGTGATGTTTTATATGCTGTAATCTAATATTCTGCCTGTGATTTCATTCAGAACTACTATACATTTAAATCTCAGTTTGGAAGCTAGATACCACAGGAGAATAGTCCTGGAAAAATCTAAATTATCAGTTATGAGCTGATCTAAAACTTACAGTATTGAAACATCTTTTGAAATATGCATTAGAGAATCTTTAAAGAGATCATACAAAATTCATCAAAACCCACTTTTCAGAAGCAGCTACTTTTTCATTAGGGTTTTACATGTCACTGGCTTTAGTTCCAAATATTTCAAGCATTCACATACAAACAAAATTCTCTGTATGCACACACAGAGAGGAAGAGATGAGAGCTCATCTCTTACCAAGCTGTATGTTAGTAAAGACAAAGCAGCTGTAATACCCTTGAGTTATGGAAAACTGAGTAACAAATCTAAGAAAGCAGTGTCTGGAGTTTAGGGAATGCACAGGAAGCAATTTTTTCGGTACCTAGTCAGTGTTGCTTTAGCAGATGAGGCAAATACAGCACTTAGCTACTGGTTGTCCATACTCAATAAGTACAAATGTACTTTTTTACCTTGCATATAGTCTTTTATTTTTTAAGATAGCCCCTTATCTGGGAATCCTGTACAAGAGCAAGCTACTTCAGTCAAAACCTTGAATATATACTAGCATCTGACCTTACCAATGTTGATTGCGATTTTGGAGTATTTGTGCATGTAATCTGAGAATTCTTGTGTTGGCTGTATACCTCTCTATGTAGTAATAAATAGACAACTTGCAGAATTACATCTGTCAGCTGTTTCTGTGTCTTTAGTTCACCTGTCACTAAACTGTAGCTCTGCTTCTCTATTCTGTGTTGAATGGTCGTTCCCTCTGCTGTTAATTTCGTAGACTGCATGGAGCAAGAGATGTCTAGGCTAATAGTCAAGTTATTAAGAGAAAATCAGTTAGCTGCATGAGAAGCAGGAATTCCTGAAATCTGTTATTCATACAGGAAATATGCTAACCAGGAATAGAGGGAGAAGCAAAACAGAGTGAAATCTTGATTTACTGTCTCCATCTTTCACTGGATTTCACCCATCTTGCTTAGCAATTCACCTCTGCTGTGACTGCACTTTACTTCTGTCTGCTTCTAACCGGACTTTGGCCCTTCAACTGTGTATAAGTCCTAAGTCTACTTTAAAAAGAAGACCCAAGATGGAATTATGGTGTGAAAATATATTTTCAAGTCTCTTTTAAACCTCACTTTTGCTAGTTGTACGTAGTTAACTTCCATAAAATATCAAAAGTTTAGTTCCATGAAATTTGACAGTTATATACTTGTCTAAGATGCAGAGTGACCAGATACATGTTTAAACAAGCATCTATCAGGACATAAACATCCTTCACTAATTCATTTTCTCCAAGTGACCTGTACAGCAGGTGCACCAAACAGATCTACCTTGCAGCATGCCTTGAAGGTAGACAGATAATGAACATTTTGACCAGCTACTTTTCTCCAAGTCATTTTAAAAGTAGTGTGACTCATCTTCTTCCTCCTTAAGACATTTAAATGACCATCCAGTTAGTTATTATTCTGTTTAAAGCAATAAATCTCCTTCCATATGTAGATTTAGATTTCTTTGCACAGCATGTGATCTTTATGTGACTTGTATATTTTGAGAGCACCATGTGTAGCTCAGAATTAAAGGAGGAGTTTTGTCTTGGTCAGTTCAGTATAGCATCAAGCACAGACAGCTGGTATTCATAACTAACAAACTAGGAAGATTCTGGAAGTCCTCAGTCTTGATTTGATAAAATCTCTGTGGATTCATTTGTAGTGCCCTTTTTCCTGAGGCAATAAAGAGAGAGGATGTTTTCAGACAGAGTATTTTAGTTAGAGGCATTCTGTGGCGGGATGTATATGCTGGAGAGAGTTGATTGCCACCTTGCTAACTTTGCCTTAGGAAGAGTAAGTTATTATTTTAGCACTGGCATCATTCTGAAGGATTGCAACATATTTTACTTCGTTAACCTTTCTTATTCCATTGGATTATTTGGTCAGAGTCAAGAGACTTAAGCTGATGATTTTTACTCCTGTGATTTGCCAGCCCTTATAATTGGTGGAGTGCCAGGATCTATCTGAGCTGTCACTGGGTGAGCGTGTTCCAGCTACATCCACCTGTTTATGCTCTGGCTGCCAGGAGAGTGATTGGTTGTCAATTGGGCATCTTTGCCAGCACTAAATCCACTTCTTTTTTTCTTTTTCTTTTTTTTTTAACTGGAGGAGGAAAGTAATTGGCATTGGTACCTGTGTATTATGAGTTTTCACAGACATCAGGACAGCCACACTTAATACAGTAGCTTGCTGAGTTACCTTTCTTTTGCATGTTGTAGTGAACATATGGATAGTTTAGGTGATACTTTTAACTGTAAAAGCAGCATATCATGGCTGAAGACACTCTGTGTTGCATTGTCTGGCTAAAGCTATTTAAGAGAATAATTTTTTTTGTCTTATCTGGATCTATGACAGTGCTTAGATCACCACAAAAACGTTTGAACACATGCAAAGGTTTTTTGTTTTGCTTTTACGAGACAATACTGTTAATAGAAACAAAATCGGTAGCCGATCAAGACCAGTTTGTCTGCCACCCTTGTCATCAATTAATTGATATCAAGTAAATGAGATGTTTTTTTTCCTTTATTGTGTAAACCTGGGATAAATAAACTCAATGAAATAAAAATTTAAGTTATAGCATCTTACAACCATGTCTTCATTAACATTATTATTTGATGTGAGCTGTCTCAGTACCAGTTTTGTTTGGATTTTCTACTTTAAAAGCCTTTATGTCCCTCAAAAATTATCTTTCAGATAGTTGTAGATTACCTCTATGTCCAGTTCCTGGGGAATTTTGCTTGTCACAAATATACTTAGCACTAGAAAGTGAAAGACTGCGCTGTGCACTGGCTGTAGATCTTGATAATGGGCAACACAATTAATTTCCCTGGCACAGTACACTTCCATGTGCTCTTTCATCACAGTTGAAGTCAGGTAACAGACAGTGCAGGAGCCTTCTCTTCTGCCTTTATATTATTAATGGTGACATACTGAAAAAAAGAGAAGGGACTGAAGTGAGGGAATTATCTTAAAACAAACTGAATTTTCAGTACATACAAGTTCTTCAAATTGACAGTTATTCTTTAACAAACACTTCATTAGATCAGAGTTACATGGAATAGACAGTTAATTTCTTCTTTTAATAAAAACTCGGGGGAGGTTTCCCTTCCTGCAGGCTGTCCCAAGACTCCTACTGTGGTACCTTTCTAAACAAGAGAGAGGGATCAGGAAAGAGCAGTGAGGCTAAACAATGGATATGTCCACATTCTCAGAAGGAATATTTCCCCTGTCAGCAGCAAGATGTCTGTTATTTGCCATACTGTGTGACTCAAACTGTGAACTTAGGAAAGCCTTGTAAACTGAGAATCTCCCAGAACAATGCAATAGAACTGTTGTAACACTAATTAAACATTTTCTATTTCAGTCTTAAAAATACTTTTCATGATCCTTGTTAATCTCTAGATTTGATGAAAAGTGAAGAATTCTGACCAAATATCTTTCAAGTACCTTTTTTTTGGTCATATACTAGGGAATACTCTTCAAAGTTGTGCATTTTTCATCATTGAGCAAAACAGAGATCAGAGTTAAGGACTGTAGTAGATTAAGTATTAGTTTACATTTGCAGAGTGCAAAAGTAGTATATGGCAATTGAAATAGGTTGCATCTCTTACCATCTAGTTCTAAATAATTATCTCCAGGAGACCTTAGGATTTTACTGTTAGATTCCCCATCAAAAATGAGAGCTTCTGGAATTGTAGAAGTTGTTGCTCCCCATATCTGCCAGTTTTTTAACAGTGGAAAAGGAAACAATTTGTGCCCTTGCCAGTAATGCATTGACTAATTTCAGGGAATTATTTCTTTCTAACAAACTGGACTAGCCCTGAAGTTTGTCGGGCAATTTATATTTGCTGGACAATTTATTTTTGGCCAAAGGAAGAGGTAGAGAAAGGGCAGTCATGGGATATTTTTTCACTAAGCTGTTCAGATGTTCATGATCTCCCTCTGCTGCCTTTACATAATGAATTGACCATTGTTTGGTTAACTGACTGATGTGTGCCATTGGCATGCACTATAGACTCAGCTGTTTAACCTTCCAAGGTGGCATCTGACTGGAGCAAACAACAGCTCACTTCTAGCTCCAATACATTGGTTTCATTCCCAGAGAAACTGATGGGCAGTAGTCATAAGAGTGAGTGGAATAATGTCTCTGTCAGTATGGAAGAAGTGTGTAGTCTGAACTTATCCCAAGCCTGAGAGCTGCAATGGGAACTACAGTACAGAGATATCCAGAGAGGCTCATCTCTGCCAGTTCCCAGTTTGTGTTTTCGTTCTTTTACTCTTCATCCTGAGTAAAGTCAGGCGGGAGCTTCTCAGTCTTTGTGGAACATTTCTGTTCTTCACAGTCTGTTATCCTTGATAGGGTTTGCTACTTAAGTTGTGATCTTAATGGTCTGTTATACTTGAATACTGATCTTGGTAAGAAAAAAGTAATATATGGTCTAGTTTTCATAGAATCCTAGACTATTTTAAATTGGAAAAGACCCTTGAGATCATTGAGTCCAGCCATTAACCTAACACTGCTGAGTCCAAAGTTTCACACCAGGTTTCATGACACAACAAATTTTTAGCCCCTGAGTTTGAGGTTTTGTTCATGTGGATTCCTCAGTTTTGCAAGCTGGAAAGAGAAATCTCTCAGTAAACATTGAACTCTGTAAATTCTAGAATGCAGAATGCTCTTTATGACTGTGTAGTGGCATACAGATGATTTACATGTTACAGCAGTGGATTGAAGGCCAGGGTCAACCATAATATGGGAGGAGAAAACATTTGACCAAATGATCATTTTAATTTGCACATCTTGAGACTGTCTTTATGTTGGAGGACATGTCATTGATGATGGACCAAGACACAGAAAAGGAAACTAGAAGTTCAACAAAATGTCCTCAAGTATTATTCAACAGGGAGTTTTTCTGTGATACCTGCATGACTGGAAGGATGTAGTTATCCATTTTAGTCAGGAGGTTGGGACATCCTTTTTTTCTATAGTAGTTAGCAACAGGACAGGGGTAATGGGATGAAGCTGGAACACAAAAAGTTACACTTAAATGTAAGAAAAAATTATTTTACTGTGAGGATGAGGGAGCCCTGGCACAGGCTGCCCAGAGGGGTTGTGGAATCTCCTTCCATGGAGGTCTTCAAGACCTGCCTGTTCATGTACTTATGTGACCTGATGAAGGTGAACCTGCTTCTGCAGGGGAGTTGGATTAGGTGATCTCTAAAGGTCCCTTCCAACCCCTACCATTCTATGATTCTATGACCTTTAGAGATCATTTAGTCTAATCCTCAGTCTTGTAATAGTTAAGCTGATATTCCCTGAAATAATTTATGAAGCTCGTAATGGAATACAGTTGTTCAAACACTGTTCATATCTCTAGGGTTTATATTTTCTCACTCTTCTGCTTTATTGGCATGTTGGTAGTATTTTCACATTTCTGCCACATGGAAGCTTTATTTTTTTTCCAGACAAATACTGTTGCACTGAAGGAAAACATTTTAGACCTTAGAAAGCTTTGGGTTTTTTGATGGCATTGTAAGTCTTTGATATATACTTTGTAACGGATAGTGAAAGCTGTGCTCTTAAATTTCAATGATCAAATTGAGGCAAGTATCAAAATTAACATTGTTGCACATAAGCACCACGTCCAACCAGTATTTTCATTTAACATCTAGTAAGCCAAATGCAATAAGACCTTTGCCAACAAGTGAACTAGAGTCACTGTTACAGTAAAGCCTCTGAAGAACATTTTAAATCATCACAGACCTGAAAAGCCATGTTGACTGTATCTTAATAGGGAGCCCTAGCACAATGTTTCACTTTACCAGGCCTTGGAAAATCGATCCAGGTGGACAGGCATGGAAGAATTTGAGCTGGCCACTTTATACAGGCTGGTGTACAAGCATATGAAAAGCATTCATGTACAGTGAGCACTACTCGTGTGATTTAAGTCAAGTTTGGCTACCATCTTTGAAAGCTGAGTGATCTGCTGCTTTATTTACTTATGCTTGGACTCAAAAAAGTAAAGGGAAAGCTGTAGGCATTAACCTCATGCGAACGGCGTCCTGGCAGCTGTTGCTTACAGGCAGCACATGTGAAAATAAGCAAAAATACTTTGGCTAGAGTGAAACGTTGTTTTTCATAGATGTGAAATGAAGTAATGCATTACTGGAGTAAGTTTACCTCCTCCTGGGTGACAGCTAAAACCCTTATTAGGGCTTGTAGCATCTATTTATTGGTTTTTTTGCAATTTGATTTATTGACTTGCTCCATTTTTAGTGTATTTTCATGTACTATAAGTACTACCTGTGAAAAGATAAAAAAGAAAAATCTTAGAAAAAAAAGAAAATTCTTAGTCTTTGAAATGTAAAGGCATGAAATGAAATTTCAAGGACTACAGTCTCATTCTTGCATCTAAATTTTATAAACGTCTCCTATGTATATCCCAAGAATTTGTTATCTCTGATGTTTAATGATATTCTGAATTTATTTCCTGCTTCAACTCTAGCATTTGTTGTGAGTTTACTATTTCTCTCAAGGAGGTACTATCTCGCTGTTCTATGGTGTCATAACGCTGCATCATGCTGTTCTGCAGGAAACAAGCCAGGAGAGTGTCATGCACGTGGAGGAATCCTACCTACGAACTTTCAGATTTGCATTCTTTCTGTTCACAACAGTCAATTTAGTCCTGAGTCTTCCTGTAAAATAATAGCTAGTATCTAATCATAAACTTAAGAGGATATTTCAAAGTCAACTTCCCTACCTGCATTCCTGTCTTTGTAATAATACATGAAAATAGAGACAGAGGAGAGCTGCTGTGCAGATGCTTTTTTTTAATATAATGGTGGTTGCAAGATACTGTGCTGATGAGGCTGGAATTGGCAACTGCTGCATCATGTTGTGAAACAGCTAAGGGAGGATTTTCTCTTGGAGATCTCTTGTAAAGAAATAGCCAGTAGATTTGCCACCTTCTTGGTTTTATTATATGAGATCACTGTTATAGACCTTGTAGCCTTTGCTATTTTATCATTAGGCATGTGAAAAACCCATTCATCCACATACTTTTCTTTGTTCAAAAAGAGAAGAAAAAGTAGGTGAAGCCAAATATCTGACTATAGATACAGGGTAGCATTTCAATTTGCTATAGCTTATTGCAGCTTAGTTGTTCATAATGGAGGAAAAACAGTATTAGAAACCAAACTAGTATTTGTTCTTCTAGTCTTGATCTTATATTAAAAACTATGAACACAGATGCATGGAATTAGGAATAACGTTCTTTTAAAATAACGTTGGAGCTGTAACTTCAACCCTAAGTTTTAGAAAAGAAACAGACCAACAGTGGTTTGACACTGCAGCAAATATTTGGGCTCTTAAAAAGAACTGTTTTACCCATTTAGAGAGAATGTATTGGAATATATTGGACTATATTTAGAATATACTTGAAATACATTGAAATATATTCCAAACCATATTTTCAAAAGTGTTCTTTTGAGAATTGTAGTTTCATGATGTTATATTTAATCCATGTAACCACAACTTCCATGGTATAGCTGGACTTACTTGAGGAGAGTTAGGTGTAGACCCGAACATTAAAATAGCTGCCAATTTTATAACCAAGACTTATACCCTGCAGTGTGCTCTGCTCTATCTCATTGTTTTTCTGTCTCCTCAGACTTGTGCTCCCCAGGCTGTGTCCTGCAAATGAGGCTGCATCTTCTCTGCTAGCTTCATTTTTCTCTTGTCAGCAATTTTACATATTTTTTCCTACTTAGTCTTAGTTAATGTTTATTTGGCAAAGTATTTTGAAAGTAATTGTCTCTGACTGTGTCTTCATTAGTGTTTTAGTTCAGAACGATAGCAGGTTCTGAGAACATGCCCTAATTGCTCTCACTTGTCCCCACTGCTCCACATCCATAAGGCATTTTGAAGTGTAGATTCCTTTCAAAGGAAAACAAATTTTGAAGCTTCTTTTCATGGGTGCACAAAATGCACTCCAGCCCATAAAAGAAATTTCCAAACAAGTAATTGGTGCAACTAAACTACCTTTGAGTAGTTTAGTTAGGGATGGTAGCAGGGTACAAGGCTTGAATGTATTTCCGAATCACATATATGAAGCAAATGAGGAACCTCACCTACTAGCTGGTACAATACATTAGATGCACCAGGTGACTTACTAATATAGATTAAATCTTTAGGTGCTCACGACCATGGATATTTAAAAATCCATCATTCCAATCACTTTGATGACTAAGTATAGTTTGCCTTGGAGACTTGGATTAAGGATGTGACCACTTCATTACAGCAGTATAGAAGGTAGAGTCTGACTATTCTGTAATGGTTTTTCACTGTTCTGTTGTAGAATAAATCATGGCTTCCTTGGACAAAAGGTATTTTCTTGTGCTTTTTTAGATTCAATAATTACAATAATTCTAAACTGGATATAGAATTCAATATATCAATAAGGTTTATTATTTATTTTATAATCATCAGTCAAAATCTTTTGTGCAAGTATATAAGAAGATGAAAGTTCTCCTCCAGAGATTAAAAATTCTGTCCACCTTTTCTGATTCTTTAGTCCATCCTCAAATAGTTGTGACAACTGGACAAAGTAAGTGGTTCATATTCTTACTATCGTGAAGCTAGAGACTTGCTGGACTGCAGTGAAGCTTTACCAGCCTCTAGAGACCATTAGCATCAGTTACTGAAAAATAACTTTAGTTCAAAGTCTTGAGTCTGAGAAATTCCATGTGCATGAATCCAAGCACTATTTTCACACAGAAATAAAAATTCTGAATATGCATGAGAGAGGAAGAGAGAGAAAGATTGTACTCATTTCAGAAATCTGGCTAAGACGTTATTCCCACCAGAACATATGATTGTTGGAAGAAAATGGAAAAGCATGGAAGCACCAGCTGTTTGTGAATGAATCAGATCTGGAATGGTTAGCATCAGAGATGAATCAAATATGGTTTTGTTAGGATGATAAAGATTGATGAATTGAAGAAGGTTTAGAAATCCTCTAAGGATTCCTCTGAAGACAGGGTCTAACTAGTAAAAATACCTGTGCTCTTAAATAAATATGAAATCATTATTGAGTTATTTACTCATTCACCTTCAAGTTAAAGGCTCCTTATCAGCTTCCTGCTGGCATCCTACAGTATCCTAACTCAAATAGCCTTAAGCATCAATGTTTCAGAAAGGAAGGTCCGCATCGTTGTGTGAATGTGAGCCCACGTGTAACGGCCATGTATAATGTGGACTGTATTTACTTAAGTAGCTTGTCTGCTGGTGTGTCTGAGAAATTTGTGTATCTGAAGTATGTGTTATATAAACTAAAGAAATATTTTATGTAGGAAGAGAGTGCTTCACTGACATGACAACTACTGTGTGAACTGTACACAAGCTAATTTGGTTGAATTTTCCAAGTAAATATTTATGACTTGTTTTAAAATAGAGGAGAAGAATATCCAGATATAAGTTTATAACTACAGTGCTACTGTAAAATGCTGTTTGTAGCACTGTATGCACAGCAGGCATGATAGCTGATGAGAAAACTGGGTGGAATAGTGTATGTTTGTACTGTCACCTGCAGAATGTTAAAGCGAAGAAGGAAAGTCCCGTAATGAGTGACTTCTAAAGGTTCCTGATAGATGAAAGGAAAGGAAAAGAGAAAGAAAATATGTTTCATAAAATTGAAAACATATATCAAGTATAAAATTAATGGTTTAAGGTATTCAGCTCTCAGATAAATTCTTAATTTACATGGATGCATATTAACAAGTAGAGACATGGATCGATGCCTGTATTTAAGAAAACAGTCAGTATATGATGTGCTTTGCAGCACCACTGACACTTGACATTTGTCATGGCTGCTGTTTTCAGCAGGAGTTCTTCTAGTGTTCCAAACATTTGGAAGAATTCTGGCAGTGGGGAAATGCTGTTGCTCTTAGTTCTTTTAATGTCATACATTCATAACAGAATAATGCAAAAACTCAAAGGCAGAAACTTGCAGTTAACCGAAAGCAACCTATTAGGAAACTTTTTAAAGAGACTTTTTGAGGACATACACTCCACATAACACTGCTGGCTCAAAGTAGAATTGCACTTGGTCTGACTTTCTGAAAATCAAAGATGCCTTCTACGTGATTTCATTCAAATGTTTAGCTATAGTTCGTTGTTACCACATTAGATAGCAAACACAAATCCAAGAAAACGGAAACCTTGCTTTCATTTAGTTGAATGCAACTTGCTAGTTTAAAGTCTTTGGGATTGTCTCTTTTAGAACATAGTTTATTCTGAAAGGTAAGCAACCTTAGTCAACTTGAAGCTCCACTTAATCCTGTAAGATAGACTGATTTTTAGGTTTTGTTTTGCTTAGTCCACTGTCATGCAAATGGTGAATTTACTTCTTCTGAGTTTAGTTTATTTAGATAGAGTAAGAAAAAAATAGATTGCTACTAACAATTTTCTGTTTTCAAGGAAAAAAACCCCACAACACTGCAGCATCTAATATGACAGTGTTATCTTTCATACATTACTTGATGCTTTCAGATAACAGTGATTGATAGTGTTCTTCCAAGTATATATTCACTTTGAAAACTGCCAGTGTCATTTGAGAAGTAAAACAGTGTAGATGATTTAGCTCACAATGTTTAACACCAGTATGTTTAGGTAAATCTAGAGTAATGGCTCTTACAAAATCTTAAGGACAAGGTTGAGGATGACAGTAACTCTAATGCAGACCTGGAAGAATTGATTTATTTTTATTATCAGAATTCTTTCCAGTCACAAAATACTGGAATTTTATTTAATGGAAGAGGCTGTTAGAATAATAGGATTTTTGCATCTGTCTGCACTGATCTAAGAAGCAGATCTCTAGTCCTAAATCGGTCTAAAAATCTGTTAGGTTTTGATGCAATAAACCAAAGAATATTTCTCAACTTGGTCAGATGCTAATAACTCTGCAGTTCTAAAATCTTATTTCTGCTGTGTAACACTGAAGGATCTGAAGACCAAAGCATATCAGTTATAGATATGGATGTGCTGAGGTTAGTCAGTGTGACTAAGTTTTTATACACTGTCTTGTTTCTTGCCTGTAATCAATCTACTGCTTTTTGTCTTACCATTTAGAGATTAGGGCAGTCTAGGATTTTGATGATCTTTCCTGTTTAGTCTACAGATTTATGCTTAGCATTTGACTTTGTTTTACCTTCGTATGATCACAGTGCAGAGTAAACAGGGAAGTCCTCTCCTCAGTCATATAGAGTTTTCCATTTTAAGTCTGATCTGAATGGTAGAACTGTTATTGTTATGACTTGGAGAGTCTGACGTATTTTAAAGTCTGTTTTACTGGTAACCATAAGTGTTTGGTTAACATGATCCTTCAAATATTTGCATGTTTAACTTTTCTAGGCAGCATTTATTTGCCTATAGACAAACTGAAGCAAAAACATAAAATGCTGTGTTAACATTGGCCTAGGAGAGCCTTGTGAACTACTCCTAGGGAATTTCCAAAAGGTGATTGAGAAAGAGAAGCTATTTACACTGATAATGTCTCTCTTTCTGACTCTCTCTCCCTCTCTGAGCCTGTACTTATACACTGGAAACCTTTAGTTTCAGTAAAATGAAGAGATTGATTCATTCAGGCCAAAAATTACATATCTATTACAGATTACATAGCATAAACCACAGTAGAATGGAATGGAAGCATTTGTGGTATTTCCTGTAGACCTGTTTGGAGGAACAAGGAATGGGAAAATGTGCCTATATGTGTAGTACTTATAGCTGTAATGTACCTATATATGTACGTGTGCCTGTATGTATAGATATATATGTAGCAAAATGAAATGGGCAACATGTTTTAGTGAAGTGGACTTTGGTTTTGGTTTTTTTTTTTAGAATTTAGAATTCTCTTGTGAAGGTAGCCAAACTTTACTTTGGCCTGTGTGGAAGGAAGGCTTTACCTTCAAGCTGTTCAACTATCCTCACAGAAGGGACACTTTTTCAGAGGTTCAGAAATAATAGAAAAAAAAGAAGGAATTCAAATTCCAGTTGCCAGGTTAAATATGCCTTTTGAATGTAGCATTAAGAGTGAGATTTTTGGTTTACCAGCCATTTCTAATAATCTTTTATTAGATTTACTAGAAGTCTATTATCATTTTCTTCTGAAACGTGGGCATCTGCTCCATTATAAATGATAATCTTTTTTGGTACTGCTTTCCAAGTGCATTAGTTTGAATGCCCATTATTGATGTAATACAAAGCATTTTAGAAAATATGAATGATATTTTTCTTAAATGGTAAGCACAAGAAAATAAAAGGCTGATGTCAACTGGTGGGTTTTTTATTGCCAATTTTTATTATTTTTTTTAGTTATTAATAGAAAATACGGTGACTGATTAGTACTTTATAATAAAAGCCTAATGGTTGATTCATTTTCACAAAAAGACTGCATAGCTCTGTATAGCAATGTGGAAAATACACACAATAATTGTTGAATTCAAACAATTATTTTTAATTTTTTTTTTTTTTTAGTGAAAGCCCTGGAGAAGTATCATTTTAGATTGGCTGACATGTTTTGTTAACTGGTATGAACTGGCTTGAGCCTTCTCAAATAATAAAAAATGACATTGCTAGAAGGCAACCATGGTAAATTGTTTACTGCAGTGCTGTGTAGGTTACTGTTCTTTATTTTCCCCCATGATCTCAATACTAATGACAGAAAGGGAATAAATGAAACAATTTCTGTAGAGTATGTCTAATTATGTTGGATTTTGTGTCCAGGAAAATTAAGATATAATAGTACATCAGCAGAACTGAACGTGATACCACAAAGACAGTTTTGTTAGTATTGATCTTAGACTTGTTTGCAGTGGATTGGGGTGATAGGAGAAATTGAATGAGTAACTCCAGATTAGCAGTGCTTAGCATTTTGTATTTATTAGAGTAGTAAACCACAAGACTTGTAATTACTGGTCTATATTACAAATTACACCATTTTTACTCCTTGGAAGTTGCCTATTTCAGTGAGAGGGCTGGGAAATAATTTTTAATATGCTTGTTAGCATAGCCATCTGAATCCTTAGCTTATGTTAATAGTGATATCAATGAGAATGTGCTCTTACACAGCAGTAATATATGTACAGCAGTGTAATTACAGAATCATAGAATCACAAGGACTGGAAGGGACCTCAATAGATCATCCAGTTCAATCCTCCTGCCATGGCAGGACCACCTAGAGTAGGTCACACAGGAATTCATCCAGGTGGGTTTGGAATGTTTCCAGAGAAGGAGGCTCCACAACGCATCTGGGCAGCCCGTTCCAGGGCTCCATCACCCTCACAGTGAGGAAATCATTCCTTGTATTTTTTGGAACCTCTTATGTTCCAACTTGTACCCATTACTCTTTCTCCTGTAATTGGACATCAGTGAGAATGGCCTGACTCCATCCTCCTGACACTCAATCTTTATATATTTGTAAACATTAATGAGATCACTCCTCAGTCTCCTCAAAGTTAAAGAGCCCCAAATCCCTCAGCTTTTCTTCATAAGAGAGATGTTCTCCTTTCTTCATCATCTTTGTTGCTCTGTGCTGAATTCTCTCGAGGAGAAGTAAATGCCATTCTATTGACAATTCAGTGGATATGTTTGAGAACACATTTACACTTCACTTGCTTCTTCCTTCCTTGCCTCTCATGATTCAAAGAAAGTTCCAAATTTACTCTTAATCATCCTTGTACTTCCAGATTTCTAGAAGTCAGTGGGATTCAGTGTCCTTCATGCACTGATAACTTCTATTTTAAAAGCATTTATGTAAAACCAGCAGAGATAAATTAGAAGACCCAGAACCCAGCACGCTGCATCAAAACCAGGAGGATAACTGGCAGCTTTAGAAAATCTTTAAATTCAGATGTTTAAAAATTGTGACATTAAACTTTTTTTCCCCCTATGGCAACCCAGTATTGAAGTGCTTAAAGTTGCCAGCTCCACCTACCAGTCAGTTTTTGCTTCCAGCAGGTTTCCTGCAAACAGAATCCTCTGACACACGTGTTTTTGAAGCACACTACTTTTCTTTTTCCTAGGCAAATGATTAATCAACATTTTTTAAAAGAATCATTGGCTGGTTTCTTCATGCATTTCTGTGTTTTCCTGGTCTCTTATTCCTTTTGATACTGATTTAGATTATATTTTTTCACAGAGCATTTATTTGTAGTAAAAACATTTAATTTCTTGTAGAACCAATCATCTTTCACCTCTTCTGTGGCTCACAAGAAGGGAAGATGCTCACTAAGAGAGCACTTTGGTGATGAAGTAGCAGAAACTCTGACTAGCACAGTATTTAGCTGTGTTTCTTTATTATATAAAGACAAGAATAGTGTATACTCATGACTGCAGGTATGCACACCTCACCAGCATTTGTGGTTTCATTTCATTTCAGTTAATGTGAGCTGGAATATCAGAGAAGCCCTGCTCTCTTATCACTTCATAATGCGGGATGTCTATTAGTTTCCTGCAGAGTAAAAGCAGTTGACTTCCTCCTTGTGTTTGCCTTGTAAGATCTTTGGGACCACATTTTATTATGAGTGGGCATGACAATATGGGTTGTTTTTTTTGTTTTTTTCTGTTTAAATGAATAGAGCTCAAGTAGGGAGAAAAGGGGAACAGTGTGTTTCTGTGTACTGATTCCTTAATTACGGCCTCAACCCTAAGTTGAAGTCAGTAGAGGTCATTCCATTAGTTTCACTTAGCCAAGCTGTTTGATTTTTTTTGGTCATAAAATTAGGTAAGTGAAGAACTGCTTCTGAAGAAAAAATTAAACTGAGATGCTAAAAAACTAAGGGGTGGGTTCTGATAACAGTCAGGCAATCTACTTCATACAAATCCAATCCTTACCTCCTTCAATATTTATGACATCTCAAAATATTTGCAGAAACTTTCCAAAAGTGTAATGTCAACTATTTCTTATTCAAAACAAAGTGACTACATATTTTTTAAGTTAACCAGATTAAAAGAAGAGAAGTTAGAGTGTTTCCTATTATATTAGTACTTGGAATCCTGGATCCACTTATACTGCAAAGACCTTGTAGAGCCTCTAGTCCAGTGATTCATAGAATCATAGAATGCTGGGGGTTGGAAGGGACCTCTAGAGATCATCTAGTACAACCCCCTGCTAAAGCAGATTCTCCTCAACAGGGTCACAGGAATGTGTCCAGGTGGATTTGGAAACCTCCTGAAAAGGAGACTCCACACTCCCCCTGGGCAGTCTGTGTCAGGGTTTCCTCACCATTACAGAGGGTCATAGCAATGTCAGCACTGAATTCAGATTGCTCAGGTCTCTATAAAAAGTTTACAATACCTTTGTGATGGTGATTTCACAACCTTGCCATTAAACCTGTTTCAATACTTAATTACCCTCATAGTGAACTTTGTTATTATGTCCTGTTGAAACCTTCCCTGATTCAGGTTGTGGCTGTTCATTCTTAAACCACACAGCTCAGCAAAGAGCCTGTCTCAGTCTTCATTGTGACCTCCCCACAGGGACTGGCAGACTGTTCTCTGGTCTTCTTGAAGCCTTCTCTTCTGGCTAAACCAACTTGCTTCCCTTGGCCTCTCACTCTAGGTCTACTTTCTCAAAAATCTTCAGATAGTGATTGTGGGTTGGTTTTTTTTTTTTCAGTCATGGAATTTTCTAAACTGAAAAAAAATCAGTCGGCTGTACTTTTAGAAGGCTTACAATCAGTTAGTTCAGTGAGAAACTACACCAAATAAAGATGATCTTTTGCTTGTAAGTCACTTGAAATCTCCCAGCTGGGTCAGCCTGCTGGAGTGTGATGATAAGTTGTGGTATTACAATAGCAGAAATAGAGCAGAAAGCTTTGCAGTCGTAGAGCTGCCTTTTCCCTGTCATGTTCCTCTGGAAGTACACTGCCAGATATCTAGGACTGATCGAGTACTCTGATTGTTAAGAAATATTTTTGGTTTACCATTGAGAAAGAAAATGAAAAAAGGAAGCAGAAACTTCTGGAAAAAGAGAAAAAAACATTTCCCATAAGGAAAACTTGCAGTTATCTGATATAATTGCTTCTATAAAAAGCTCCAAGTAACAATGACCTCTTCAGTAGCCCTCCTGAGTTCACTTGAGTAACTGGAACCGTGATTGGAAAAGACATTATAACTGCTTAGAAATTTTTAAAAGAAATAAGTTGTCAGGGAAAAATGGAAATTTGTCAGAAAATATGCTTTGCCTGAGTGTATTTTGCTTTTCATTTTAGACTCTAAACCTTTTCATAAATGTGTGTGGCTTTCACAAAAAGAAAAAAAAACCCAAAACAATAAAAAAACGAAAAGCTTTTCAGCAGGGATTTTCTTCTGACAGATGGATGTGGTCAGTTCATGGGTGACAGAAGAACTGTTTGAACGAACAGAGAAGGGTAGACACTTGGATAAATCATTTGTTTGTAAGATTTGGAGCAATCACTGGAGCTTGGACCCATTTACCTACTCTGAGGATCTTGTTCCTGATACTCCTGTCTGTGCCTCTATTCCTTGCTGCATAGAAACTGTGAATCAAGATTTCAGTTTCATCTTGATATGAATTAGGAAAGGGAGAATTGCAGGATGGGAAATGTGTTTGTTCTTGTCTTGTGGAAGACATGTACACTGCTAAAAGTTTTTTATCCAGGTTGCTTCACAGCAACCACAGGAATCCTTTCTGCAGCTCCTGCCTCCAGCATCTCTTCATAACCTGCCCTCCTTCAGGCTCTCTGCATGGAGGCAAGTAAAAAACCCACAGCACGTAGTTCTAAATATTTATATTTTCAGAAACTTTGGTTATATTTCATTTCAGGCATAGTAATTGAGATAGTAATATCTGTGAACCATGTTGATATAAATACAATAATATTAATATTTTTATTTCAGAAACTTCAGGTGCACTTTGCACCAAGATTAGATAAAGGACTTGTGGTTGGAGAGACGTTATATTGGAAAGTTCATCCCTACTTATTGTGACAGTGTAGAAAAGTTTAAAAATTAAGAGCTTTGGACAGGAAGACAGTAAAAAGTTCCCAGTATTTTCTATATACTGAGTATTCTCATAAAATCTCAAATTTCATGTCAATATAAGAGACACTGCTGTTATGTGCAGTCATTTCAGTTTTGTGCTAAAAGAAATAAATTATTCCTACAACTTGTTACAGCTGTCAAATTTTCATCTGCTCTGGTTTTAATTCTCATTGAATTAATTCATTGAATTCTAGTTCA
This sequence comes from Colius striatus, assembly GCF_028858725.1. Classification (NCBI taxonomy): domain Eukaryota; kingdom Metazoa; phylum Chordata; class Aves; order Coliiformes; family Coliidae; genus Colius; species Colius striatus. Next base: position 8,059,776 of record NC_084767.1, read on the forward strand.
GACTTTCATGTATTTTTTAAGCAATCATACTTTTTTAAAAGAAAAAGAAAAATCATAGGTAGAAATGGATAAATGGGAGGTTGGGATTGTGTAGCTATTCATTGTGAGACTCCAGACTTCTTGATCCATGGAAAATCCCCACATAGGTTATCTTAACAGTAAGAAAGGACTGAAGTGAATTCTGGATATTTGTCATACACAGTTGTTTGACAACATCTGTAACGTGAAGATCATTTTCCTGTAGCTGTCTTTTTTCTTTTTTTACAAGGTTGTGTAATTCATTCTCCTTACTGTTACACATTTTGTAGAGCCAAAGACTTTGAGCTATAATGAAAATATCTATTTCAATTATCTGAAAAAAAAGTCCTCATTTTTCAAACTTACTAATTTGACAAAGTCAAATGTTTAAGAACATTTCAAAAATTCAAAGCAATTTGAGGGCAAAAGGTATTTTTAATACTTTAGTATATGTTTCTATAACAAATGGGGTCCTTCCTATCTAAATTTTGATTTATAGTATATACATGATATAAAATAAGTGAGTACTAATTGAATCAAAAAAAACTTTGACATTTGTTTAAGGTATTAGAAGATTTCTTAGTATTTCCAAGACTTTTATGATGTAATTTCAGTGATCTCACAATTTATTTTGATGAAACCAGTTTTTTTCAGTGAAAATTTGTTGACATTTTCTGACAGGCTTTATTCAGGAGAACAAATAAATCAACTGTTTTAATCGTTACTCACACAGAATTACTATTAGTTCAATAATACATTACAAAATTATTTCTATGTAATCTCTGTTAAGAATCTGGCAAGCAATATTCCTTCAGGTACAGCACTTCATAGGCAGGTTGTCAACCACTGAAAAATAACAAGTTGACAACAGTTTGAAAAAGGATACCAAGCTAATGGAGCAGTGGCAAAAAACTTGTGTTGTTAAAAGCATGATATATGAGAGAAGGAAAGAATGGGCAGAACAGTGTAACATGAAAAATGAATGGGCATTTCATTATAAAGGATTTCCCTCTTGTTTTCAAACACATTGCTGCTTGCAAAATCCTTTGTGAATACGGAAAGTGGTTTGTTGGCAGCAGACAGCAATGTCAGATGTTTCTACCTTTTCTTAGCAAGAAATTTGTATTGATGTGTCTTCAGTAAATTTTCAAATTGCAGCGCTACGCTAAATAAAATGTCATTTTCTGAATAAATTAGGATTTTATGCTACCATCTGAATTAGTAATGTCATCCTGTGTGATATACTGTTTATGCTTCTCTTGAGGCAGTTTCCTCAATTTTGCTTACACCTGTGGCTTAATATAGGACAGAAAGTCTTCTAAAGAGTGGTGCTCCCGATGGAACACTGCTGATTTTCAAGAAAAGGCTTGAAAATTATTTCAGTGTTTCTAGGTAAACCTCCAGGTCTTGTAGTTTTTAATTTGTACAGGCTCTTTGATGTACAGGTATCAGCTACAACTGTGAGCAGCTTTTGTTTTATAGCTCACACTCTTCACCTTGTAACCTGGCACAAGACAACTTGAATTGATTTAATTATTTTTGTTTTGTTTGTGTAACTGCTCCAGCTTTCACAAGTGATTTGATGTGTAGTTATCTATTCCCTCTGTTGCTAGAATGAGTTAAATATCTCATAGCAATCAATGGAATGTAGTAACATTATAATTAATTATTTGGTAAAATAGTTTCATGAGAGCTTTTTAAGGGTTGAAGATGTATTTTTCATCTGATGTATTATATTTCCCACAAGTTAGTATGTTTATGTGGAGCTTGCTCAAACTATTCAGAATTTATCCTTTTTTTCATATATATATATACATATATATATATTTATATATATACATATATATATATATATATATTCTAATGCTTTGGCTTCCAAAATAGACTCTTGGAGTGTTGACAATGACAGTCTTATATCTTGCCTGGACATCTTGACTAAGGCTTATGACTGCAACTTCTGTCATCCTACAGGTATATTGTGAGATACATATATGAACATTACCAAAATGTTCATGCCATTTCTGAGCACAGATTTGAGAAAGCATCATCACACTTTTCATACAAGACTCCCAAGTTAGAAATCCTTCCCTTCCCCAGGTATAAGTGTCATGAAATCTGTAAATCTTAATTGCAGATTAACATAATTAAGAATTTGAAAGGATATTTTTAAAAGTGTCTTCTACTAAGCATGGATGTTCCCTGGGATCCTAAGTCTCTATGCCTAAAAACTTATAGAGTGCACCATTCAAGTGATGTGTAGAAAAAATAGTTTAAGCAAATGGCTAATAATTATTCAATAGACTTCAAGGCTCAGAATTAAACTTCACTTAAGCCCTCTGTAGTTCTATTTTAATCTACACAAAAGTAGAATGGAGACATAGGAGAATGGAAAACATTGACCTCACACTTCCTTTGAATGTGTGCTTGAAAACTACAGTTTTTCACAGAAACATCATTTGTCTCATTAAGTTATGAAGTACACTAAATATTAGCCCATTGTGGAGATCAAAGCCTCAGAGTTCATAGAAAGAGTTTAAAAGTAGAAGTTTCTCTAAGAAAAGTAGTGAAAGTAACACCTGGAGTAATTCTTTGTTACTTAAAAAAAAAAAAAAAGAATTAAAATTTAGTGAAATTTTCAAAGCAGTGTGATACCCAAAAGGTAAAGTTATTCAGGTATCTATAACTATCTAATATGGCTTTTGTATACTGTACTACATGTTTTTGTCTGAAAAAAGAAAGACAAAACTCGAGAAAAGTAAAAGACTTTGAACATTTTCTTGATTAAAACCTCCAGGTTTTTGGTGCCAGACGTGGTTTTTTTCTTTCTATGTAATGTTTAACCTTCTAAGAGATGAAAACTTTGAAAGCATTTTGTCTGAAAGTAAACTAGCCACTTTATTTCAAGGCAAAATACTTTCATGTCAGTTTTGCTGAGCAGAAATGTTGGGAAAAATATTTCAGTTTTATCCAGGACTTGATAAAAAAGGAAAACCAAACAAAAAAAGCTGTACTTTTTATGGAGCCCTGAAAAAGTCCCATTTGCACAGCTCTAGGGGTGATCAGAAGTCTCGACATTTCAGAGGAACTCAGGGTAATACAGTGAAGCTGGGCAGGCAATCACTCTGAGAACAGGTTGGATTTTCAAGCTCATATAGTTAATGCCCACAGACCAGTGTAAATCCTGTTTATCCTCTCAGGTGACGAGCTAGATCAGACAGATTGTATATAGAGATCTTTACTGAGTACTGCCTTTAAACTGGTTGGCAAAAATTGCCTTTTGGAAAATCTTGCAGTAATTGTAGGAGTTATAAAACAAAGCAAAATTATGTCATTAGAAAAGCACTTAGGAATGAGGTGATGACTGGAATTAAGTTCCGTCACACAAATCTTCGCAGTAACTTAGTTGTGTGTTTTCAATTATCATTCACTCAAATGTATTCAATTTAAAATGTTACGTTGCAGCTAATTTATGCTGGTAAAATTGTGGCAGTAGTTATCAGCTGTTTTGGTTTGTATTTTCTGTCACAGAATGGTAGGGGTTGGAATCATAGAATCATGGAATGGTAGGGATTGCAAGGGACCTCTAGAGATCATCCAGTCCAACCCCCCTGCAGAAGCAGGTTCACCCAGATCAGGTCGCATAGGAAGGGACTTTTTGAGATCATCCAGTCCAACCTCCCTGCTAAAGCAGGTCCACTTAGATCAGGTCACACGGGAACATGTCCAGGTGGGTTCTGAAGACCTCCAAGGCAGGAGGCTCCACATCCTCCCTGGGCAGCCTGAGCCAGTAAGGCTCACCCTCACAGTAAGATAATTTTCCTTATATTTAAATGGAACTTTTTATGTTCCAGCTTCTTTTCATTACTCCTTGTCTTATCACTGGATACAACAGAAAAAGGTGATGTCCCAACCTCCTGACACCCACCATTAAGATATTTGTAAATATTAATGAGATCCTCCCTCAGTCTCCTCCAGACTAAACAGCCCCAGTTCCCACAGCCTTTCATAGAATGCTAGAATCATAGAACAGTAGGAGTAGATGCTCTAGCCCCCTGATTATCTTGGTGGCCCTGCACTTGACTCTCTCCAGAAGTTCTCTTTTTCTCTTGAGCTGGGGAATCCAAAACTGGACACAGTACTCCTGATCAGGCTTCATCAGGACAGAATAGAGGGGAAGAACCTCCCTTGACCTGCTGCCCATATTCTTCTTGATGCATCCTTGAATACCATTGATCTTCTTGGCCAATAAATATTGGAAACATTGTCATGACAACACATGCTTAAAGAAATGCTATTGTTTGTAGTGGGCATGTAAAAACCTGAGCATTTATCAGGGCTTGTATCCAGGAAATTCACGTGCTACCTTATGTACGTGGAGAATGCTGGTAGTTTTGTGTGTCAGTATTGCACATAGTATAAACTGTATCATTTTAGTCCTTGCATAGCATCTCTTTGCTAAGAACACTTTTGAGCTAATCAAACTGCAAGTCGAAGCTGTCTGTGGTTATTATTACTAGTAAAAGGAGCTATACTGAATAAACTGCAGTTCTGCATTTAGATTACTTTGGTTCCTAGCTCTGTTATTTGAGCATTTCTCTTCACCTGAGTTTCCATGCTGTAAGATAAGAATGCTGATGCTGATATTTGTGATATGCTTTGAGATTTAGAGCTAGAAAATGATACTCAAGAGGTAGGTAATGTTCAAAAATTGACAGATTTGATAAATATTTTTGGTCTTGCATGGTTGTACACTGATTGTGATATTGAAGAAATGACATTAGAGTACAAATAGCAATTGTCACAATATTCTGCTTAGTTTAATGTTGCATTAAGGAGTTTGATTTCTAAATTTACAGTGTGTATATTCCCCAAAATTTTGACAAAATTAAATGTTTATCTACTTGCACCTTTTTTAACCACATCTTGAAACAACTGAAATGTAGTATTTGCAGTAAAAGGGTAAGGAATAATGGCAACACACTGAAAGAGGATAGATTTAGATTAGATATTAAGAAGTTTAGTTTTCCCTATGATGAGAGTGATGAGGCACTGGAACACGTTGCCCAGAGAGGTTGTGGATGGCCCATCCCTGGAAGTGTTCAAGGTCGGGTTGAGTGGGACTTTGAACAACTTGATCTAATGGGATGTGTCCCTGCCCATGGCAGGGGGATTGGAACAAGATGATCTTTAAGGTTCCTTCCAATCCAAAGCATTCTATGACTTTGTGATCAGTTAAAATATTATGTGTTGTAGTTTCTACTCACATAACTTTAAGATACTAAAAAATGAAATTCAGAGACTAGCTTAAATTAGAAAAGTAGCAACTCATCATTTCTCCACCTTTCATTGTCCATATGCAGATGAAGTCTATTGAAAAAACACTTACTGTGGAGAAAGGATCACTGCCTATGGTTGCCATAAGTCACAGGGTAGCTATTTTCTCCCTCAGATGATAGATTATATAGTAAATCTGTGTGGAAACAGTACATATTGTCTTTCTTCATGTTTCTTTTTTCTCTCAGCTAAAGACTTTCCATTTTCTTTGATTTTTCTCATTTAGTTTCTGCAAGCATTTAAAAAGAAAACTGTGAAAGAAAAAAGTGAGATATTGCCACAGAAATGAAGGCTATAAAACAGCTTTTTACAGAGTTTCATATCTTGTAGAGTTTTCAATGAATATCCTTCTCTAGACCTTTACTCTTGCAATTAGATCTTGAAAATGTTCTAGGGATTTTGAGCCATTTGATAGGATTGTTCCATTGGGCTGAAAATATCACTGTTGTCAGACTTGTGGTCCAACAGAAGAAAATGTTGTAATGAGTATGAAGAGGAAGAGTTCCTTTTAAACTGCATTGAGGATAGAATAGCGTTGTTATTTTTTTGTTGTTTACTTTTTCCAAGACCTAGACCCTACTCTGCCTGTCATTGAATACTTGGTCTCGGAAGCTAATGTATTAGAAAATGGCATTTGCTTAAATACTATAAAAATCTATTCTTTCTACAATTGTAATGTAATTTATATCCTTTTTTTTCCCCTAAGAATTGCTAGAAATCTTCATAAGTCTCTTAATCAGCTGATCAGTAATGTCCAATTCTGTACATTTTGTTTTCTTTTGCAGTTCTTTTCTTTCTGTCAGTATAGTGTTGAGGACTTTTGCTTATAAGATCTCTAGACTACAACTTATGAGCTTAATAGCCATCACATTGTATTTATGATCCTATATCACACTTCAGGGAAAGCTTCTGTAGCTTTCTTGCTGGCTTTGTTTGCAGTAGTCAAAGCCCTGGAGACGTCAGCATTTAACTGTGCTTTGAAATTGCTGAACTATGTTGTTCCACCAGATTGGGTGGCCTACACAGCATCTCTAATAACAAATGGCTCTGAGGGGTTTTTTGCGGGGAAGTAACGGCACATGCATTGTGTTAAGGTTGCCTTCTGACTATTAGGCAGTAATTTCTGAAGAAAAGAGCCTGCTGTTCTCTCACTTCTGAAATGAAACATGAGGATAACCTGGAATGAACTCATGTCCTATGTTTTTATTCATTGTTTGTTGACCCTGTGGTCAACCCTCTGTCACTATGATTAATCATTCAGACTCTAGTTGTCCAGAAAGACAATTCGAGCCTTTTCTGCAAGAGAAAATGGGGGGGTGGAAGGAAATAAAACAAAGTATTAATGAAACAAAATGGGTTTATCTTTGACATGATAATTTATACCTGGGCTAGCAAACCAACAGTGGTGCTCTTGTATGTGAATGATTAATAGCTGCTATGGTTGCATCTGTGACAAGTGATTAATAAAGTTTGTGATTAAAAAAAAAAATACTTCCTTTTCTTTTTCTTAAGCGTGCAAATCTCGGAACTCCACTTCTGTCTGCACAGTGGTTCAATTACAATGCCAACCTATTTGTAATTCAGATGTCACTCACCATTACTCAGGCAAACGTCCTCAAAATGAAGTTCACTTGATCTGTTAAGTACTGAAGAAGAGAGAAATCTAGCATGGCCCTAAAAGTCTTTCTGGCCTATGGGGGGAAAAAAAAATGAGAGGCATCTGTTTCTTCAGAAACATGTAACCTGTCAATATTTAATTTGTTTCATATAAAAGTAATATTCTGCAACTGTACAAACTAGTTAAGAGATGATGATTGAAGCTGTGAAGTCCATCTGTACTTCAGAGTTAGAGCAATCACTTGCATTAGATCCTCAAACCTATCTAGATATGGCTGTGGTTTTGTTTGTTTTTCTCCTGGAAGTTAGATTATGCAATGAAAAGGTACGTAATATGAATGGAAATAATTCATGGAGCTGTAACATGACAGCTTCACAGAAGTACTGCTTTTAAAATCCATATATTCCCTTCTGAAAAAGTTAACAATATGAGATGAAAATTTGAAAAGAATTGTTTACTACACCCCCTGCAAAATGAAATCTTTCAGAGTTCATTTGCAAATGTATCACATACCAGACCCTAGACTGTTGAGCTTGTCACAGAGTAACGAATTGGGTGGGTTGAGATGCAATTATATAGAAAGGCAAGAGTGGCAACAGTGATTCAGACTACAATTTCCGTTAGCTCTGTATCCACTTTCCCAACAGAGGGTAGATGGTAGCATATTCCAAGGAAACAAGAGTGAGGAGAGAAGGATTCTTTCTTTGTTGTACTTCACCAGTTCCTGATCTGGAATTGGAATTCAGACCATCATGTTTAATAGCTGTCAGTATGTTATGGAGTCATGTAAGCACGTTTTTTTAACCCATTTGTATTTTGGCCCTCGTGGCAGCCTGTGGCAGTTAATTTCACAGTTTAAAATATGAGTTGTATGTTTTACCATTTTAAACTTACTGTATGAGCATTTCTTTGATTTTCTTTCCAGTTCCTATTTCATGAGCAATAATGAATACTCTTTCTTTACATTCTATTTACTGTGCATGATTTTGTGGAAGTAATTCGTATTTCCTCTAGATCATCTCTTTCAAGATGAAATCTGTTATTTACTTCATCTTTTCTCCCATGAAATCTGTGGCACACACTAATTGTCTTTTTTAAGATGAGGGGTTGGTGCCTGAGAGATCCATCATGGATTTACATTGCAGTGTAGTAATGTATTTGGGATTTGTTTCAAATTTGTTTCTTAACAATTTCAGGCATTCTTTTGGACTGCCCCTAAGCACAGAACTGGCATTTTCCAAGTAACATCTGCAATGCCTACAAATCACTTTCTTTCACTACTGGCTAGAATACATAATCTGGGAGAATGGTCTTGTTGTTTTCTGTTTGTTATTTTTCATGCTTTATACTTTAATAATTTCAAATATTAATTTTAATCTTTCGATATTTTACTCAAATGCCAGTAAAAAGCTGTTTAATAATTTTCTGTCTCCCCATTTATGGGTAGCATACTTACTTTTCTTGTCTATAAAATACACACTGCTTATCGGGGAAAAGAAAATTTAATCTAAAGCTCCTCACAGCGCCCTTTTTGGCTTGTGTAATCTGCAATTTAGGGCTGCAGATTTACAGACTTTACACTTTTCTAGAAGTCTAACAAGGTTGGACTGATAAATTGGCAGAGAAACCATACTAAAGACCCTTTTCTGGAAATACCACCTCAGCTGATCATAATTCGTTGCAATAACATGAAGTGAGATTTGTCTTTCGTGCACTTAAAGATTAAAAGTGCCTAGAGAAAGCGACACTTACTCTAAAGTGACAAAAGTAAGTGTCTTCGAGAAATTTGTATGAAAGCCAACAAATTATTTCTTCCGTTGTAGGCATTAATCTAACATGTAAGAAGAGAGCATTGTCTCCCTGATTTATAGTAATGCAATTAGTAGCTTCAGGTACAGGGTTTTTGAACAATATTTTATAAGTGTATTTTGGTTGTCCTTAAACATTTATTTCATTTTATTTTTGGCCAGTCACCAAAGTTACCCTTGGTAAGAGAAGATACCTAAGCTGACATGAAACAGAAGATTTTGTTTTGATTTTGATCATTTCAGCAGTAGGAATTTGGAAATTATTGAAACAGGGAAACCTAAGGATAGGAAGTTGGTATTCTCAGTGTGTCTGCTGGTCTAGTTGTGAAGGTATCTGTGTTGCCTCTGAGGTCTAAGCTCTAATGCTCCTATGGAAACTATTCAGTTTGACAAATAATCGTGTTTTCATGATCTCTCTGGAGAAATGAATAGCAGTCTGTAATTTGAAACAGTCATCATAAAGATGGAAGGAACCAATCTTGAGTCTGTATTCCAATGTGTAGCTTTTTAACTAAATATAAGAACTTCATCAAAGGTTATTGGTAGATGTACATGTTAAAACAGTTGAGTAGTGTGTCCTCATTTGGTATTTCATCAATCAACCTTCTAATATTAGGCTGTTTCCTTTTTCTTCTCCAGACTAGTTTCATAAAACAGTATGATTACCAAAACAGAACTTCATTCATTTTGCAGAATGTAGTTGGAGTTTTTGATGCCATGACCACTTAAATATTATTTGATCTTGCTTGTTCATTACGCTGCTAAGCTAGGAAAAGCTAGAAAAGGTTCAGTACTCAGCCAGAGAAAAAGCAGACTCAAGTGGGCTTTTAGTTTGTGTGTTTAAAAGTCCACAAAAGTTTATACCATCATGCCTCATTCAGATTCTATTTGTGCCAGAAGCTGCCTGCCTCATTATTTTTTCAGTAAGGTATCTTCAAACAAACTGTGAAGTAGTATTAATCTCTATATGGATCTGTAAGCTTTTTAAGGTGTGTAACCACTGCCAGTGACTACTGGAGAAACAGAGGAGAAGGGGATCCCTTCATTTCCCCCTTATAGCAGTATGATTTGATTTACAGCATTTCTTTAAAAAAGGAAACTGCCAGGAGTATTTCTTTCTAAATAAGTAAACATGTGTCACTGTACTTGCAGAGACCATAGTATTTACATTTAGCTGTTGATATTTTAATTAACAATTTAAGTGAGTTGTTTGCCCTGCGAGTTCAATGGGAAAAACTCTACAAATAAACAGTAGTTCCCTCTTGGACAATCACTCTGTAAATTAGCTTACTTTGTCAATAAAGCGCATGCCTATCAACCCCTTCAAGGCAGCAGGGGGCATGGATGTTCATTTACTTAAGCAGTAGGTTATACTATTAGTGTGTGTGATTGCTGTTAATTAGGATATGTGTAGATGTCTCTTTGCTGCACCATTTGTAATATAAAACCTTTAAGCATTTAGGCTATTAATGAAGTCAATAAATGGTTCTATCAGGAGACTTTTTTTTGTTTTGTTTTATTACTTCCTCTCTGTTTTGCTGTTATTTATTACAGTAATAGTACAGTAGTCAAAATATAACCAAGTTCTATATAGAAACAGTAAAGCTGAGATTTTTACCTTAAAGAGTCTGCAGCGGAAGAGACTGTATGTACCAGTGTTTGTCATGCAAGTCTGAAACAGGAATGCATGTATAGTCCAGCTATGAATTATGAGGGATTTCTATAATTTCCATTTGATATTCAGTTTGGTGTTTAAATATGCTTTTTCATATCCCTTTGACTTGAAGTAATTTAAGCATTTGCCTAGTCTTCGAAATCCGTCATAAATGGTCTCACTTGTATTTTCTTGTAAACAAGGTTATGTGAGTACATATTTGAAAGACCGGACTGTATGAATATGCATTTCTAATTTAAATTTTAAAACCAAATGTCTCTAGCAAATCCTGAATTAATAATGTCTGGGCTCTGCTGTGCTATTAGCTACATATAACCTCTTTCTGACATCAGTAGCAGGGTCAATTCAAACTCTTGCCACATTGAGCATGTCTTTCAAATATATAATCTAAAGGCATGTTTCTATTTCTATGGAAAAGATTAGATGAAGGGAAATACTGTTCTATAAAGATAAATAATAGAATTTTGCACTAAAATTTGTACATTACTTGAAAACAAAGTCATAGATTGAAAGACTCATGTCCTGATCATGATACCATAAGATGAGCACCTTAATGTAATTTAGTGTTTTGTCTGTCTAAGCATTCCAGAGAATTAAAGCAAAGCAATGCAGTTGGTATTTGATAGCAGAAAGGGAAGAGTTTCTCTGAGCTCACAGTGATCAAAATGTCTAAATGAACTTGGAAATGGCCACACACCCTGCCTTACTGCATCACAGGGGAGAATATGACATGCCCAGTTTTAAACTATATGGATGCAACCCTAGAAAAGAATATGGTGAAGTATTTCCTGCCATTGTTAGTAAAATTCCGTTCTTATAGGGGCTGAGATTAAACCTTAGATGTTTAATTTTACTCTTACCAAATACTCCCAGCAATATTACCTTCAATTTCACTCAGAATTGTGGGAAACATCAAAGGCCAGAGTGCACAAAAGTTAACTGATGTGGGTTTTCATCAACTTTAGGTCACATTCTTGTAGAAATTTCAAGCCTGGTCTCGAACTGACACCAAGTTTTCTAAATGATCACAAATGCACTGCGAACAATAAGCATGCAATATGGATAGAATCAGTTTCCTGAATGTCACAATATTTTGTGAAATTTTGTCTCTTGTATGGGGAAAAAATATTTCTCTGATTGTGAAATCACTTCTTCTCAGACTGCCAACAGTAAAAATTTAACACCAAGCAAAAAAAATTACACTTGCTTTATAAGATTTGGATTTTTTTCCATCAGATTGTTGAGAGAATCCAACGTTTGCACACCAAAGAAAGAAAAAAAGTCCTCAAACCCAAAATGCCACCTTTTATTATATAAATACAAAAGTGCAGGGGTAATGCCATGTTTGAGACCTTGACTCAAAGCAGTACCAGGTTGTCTGTGTTTGCACGTATAAGCTGCTATACAAGAAAGAAAACAGCTGGAAAATGTTGTTAATTGTAACAAGCATCTTCTAGTTGCTACACTGAGACACTGGTATCCTTTGTGCTCAGAGTATCCTCTGTCAGAGTGGTTTTAAGATGTGACAGTAAACCAAATTTCTCTCAGAAGTTGCTAGGCATCGGTCTTACCAGTGCCAGGCGCAGCAGCAGATGTGTTTGTAGAGGAAGTTTGCTGGCCATCAACAGCTTTGCTGAGCTTGTGCTTCAGCTGAGCTGCTGAAAAGATGCTGGGCAGAACTTCAAAGCCATATTGTGGAATTCAGAAGATGAAGAGGGCATTTTTGAGCTCAGAAAGGACAACTAAATTTCAGAAGATGACCAAGAGCATTAAAGATTCCCACAAACAGAGTTAAAGCTTACTCCCATGTATCTTGTGTTGAGACTCAGTACTCAGAAACTGAAGAGCATGACCAATGTGAGACAAAGAAAACAGAGATGCTGTAAGCCGTTAGTACACTTGAAGGACTTTTTTTTTTCCTAATCCATACTGATGGTGATTTCATTACAGCAAAAACAAATCTTTTTTTTTGAGAGCCATGTTCTGAAACATTCATCAGTCACATTTTTAATTTACTTACAAACTTCACAGCAAATTGAACTCAACTGCCAGAGAAGTGCAGAGTGGCAAAATTTAGGAAGTTTCTGAAAATGCTTTTCAGTATATGTCTTTTGCCTAATAACTTTGTCTTATATCCCATAAACAAATGCTGCAGAATTGAGTCAGTACGATCTACAAAAAAGTCTTAACTTATTCACTGTAGGTAGTCCAACTCTATCTGTACACAAGTCATTATAAAATTGATCCTAATCTCTTAAGAAGTGGATGTATTCTTTCTAGGATGAGTGGAGAAATTATTTTTTTTTGCAGGGATCAGTGAAAATCACAATAAGTGCCATAAGGTTTTCTCTGCTTTATGCAGAAGATGCAGGAACTGCTCTGACAACATAAGAGAACAGATTATTGGAAACTGTTCTAGCATACCTTCTAAGAACAATTTTTTTTGTACGTTGTCTTTGTTAAGAAAGCTGAACATATGGAAAATTATATAGAGGCTTCAAAAATTGTGCACAAAGGCCTACCATAGTCTTACTTGTTAGGCAAACACAGTTTGCTTGATTACAACTTTAAGCTAAATAGTATTTCTGTGGTTTTCAGGATATTAGTGAAAAACCAAATGAGTGCCTAGCCTACAAAATCTCATTCCTGGTATTTTTGCAGCACTACTAACTGGATAAGAAATGGTCCATTGTCTATTTAATTTTACTACAACAATACAATTTATTAGAAAAGTTGATACTAAACATAAATTGTTTGAACTTTGATAGCTTATAATTGTATCTTTGAATAACTGCCATCTGTCTGTAAATTTAAGAAAAATGAGAAATCATGCTCCTGTCTGTTGTTGTAACTCAGCTCATGCATTTTCCAAACAAGTATGCTATAGATGAGATAGTTTTCAATACCAAATGCTATGTAGCTAAGTTTTCAATCACTTCTCTGACAAAACAGTTTCAGAACTACAGAAGACACTTCATTTTATCAGTCCTAAATATGTAGAAATGTTGAAGCAAGTACTCACAAAATAATATATGTATATTCTTCAGTGGAAACTGTCTTCATTTCTTTTCCTAATAGAATAAATTCTGTTGATAAGTGACCTTTGATGTTTTCATGCTTTTTAAAAATATTTTCCTCTTTGTTTATTTATCCCTTTTCTGTTTGCTTACTCCTCATTCTTAGAGTAATGTGTACTGCTTTTAATTCAATAAGTCAGAGGAAATGTAGAGATACAACTGATATAAAAGACTGAGAGAATAACACTGAACTGAAGTTGTAGTTGATTCAGCTGATACAGACTGTTAGACAGATGAATTTATAGGGAGGTGGATGCAGTTGAACATTCATGTCGGTTCAAAGCCAAATTTTTTCTTTCATGAAACACTGGGAAGTTGAGTAGTAAGTAAATGTGGTGCAAAAATTTGCTCTAGGAAAGAAAGTTTTGCCCGGAAAGAGCAAAACGAGCTTTTGAGTAATTGCACAAATGAAAACACAGAATGGTTCTGTTTGCTCATCATGCAGAAGTAGGTGTAACCCCACAGTTTCCAGGAACTCAATTTCACTTATTTAAGTTTTGAACTCCTGAAGGAGTTCAGTTCTTTATTTTGTATTGAAATTATTTCAAATATACCTGAGATAAAGAAGCAAACTATGTTCTTGGAAATACTGATGAAACTCACTGACAACAAAACCAGGAAAACTCATTTTAGGATTCTGCTGTATAACTCAGTTCCCACTTTGTATACACTCTTATGTGGCTTTTAAGAACTCTTGTAATATGTAAGTTTCCTCTAGATGCATCTGTGACTGTGGTTTTCAGAGTCACTTTTCCTTTACTATTGCCTGCTCTCAAAGCAGAGGAAGTTACCATTATATTATGTCAAACATATGATTTGTCAAGCCAGAACAAGCCATGAAATCCATTGGCGTAGACTTCTTTAACTGACCAGACACTGATGTTTCAGAGGTATATGAAATATCTGTGATGCTTGGTTAGACCTTAGGTCAGCAAGTGTCCTTTGGTTAGCATCAAACTTCAGAGATCGTTGAGAATTGTATGCTTTATATGACTCTAGCTAACTGTTCATATTGATATTTTGCTCTAAAAGTGAGTCATGCTTTAGAGCAATTTTGATTTACTGTTCCATAATTTGCACCATAGAAATGGTTAATAACAAAGATAAGCAAAAGAAATTAAAAAGCCAGAAAAAGACATCAACTAATGCTCTGTACAATGATAAAAATATTTTACAGGTCTGTTACTACTGCAAAGAATGACAATTTGCTCCCACGGTTATTTGAAATCAGTCAGTAAATGAAAACACTTTGCATCTGACTTCTGAAATATGAGACGCAACTGCTAATTGCATACTACATCTTCAAACGAAAAATCACATTTTTCATGTCTTCTCTAACATTTGTGGTATTGAATTACTGACTTCATTTTCTGACCTTAAATAGGATGTCCTGACACGTGGTCAGCTTGTGACAGTGATTAATTAGTATTAATGTACTTGTTCAGTGTTCTGTCAAGGATGACCGGGTATGGGCTGTTAAACTTGTGATCTCCTGCTTTCACACAGACCAGCACTCAGAGGGCAAATAGGAACACAGGGAAAAGAATTTGGAGGTTTGCTTTGCTGTATCGTAAATGAGCAATGGAGTGAGGGGTGTCAGGATATTTTTAGTTCCATTGGAGTTTTGGGTCTGATCTACATAGAATGCAAATCTGGTTAGTTCTGTTTTCTCAGGACAGTTAGCACATTGTAGGACAGTTACCACATTGTAGAAGCTGAGGATCACTCCATAATCTTCAGTAAATCTAAATTAGAAATGATGACAAAAAGGGATTATAGTCCCAGATATTAGTATTTATTTTTGCATTATATTTTCTCTACATTAGTTTGGTGAGTTCATCCATGTTGTAACTGTATGTTTCTGTATGTAAGCAAGAAAATAGATTGTTATTATCCAGAGGCATGTAAACACACAACATCTATTTAGCTTCAAGATATGTTATAAACACATGTATATGAAGTATATAAAAGTCCTCGGAATATGATATTTCACAAAGTTAACAAAAGGGTATTTTGTAGCTGTAATCAATGTAGTATATGTCAGTATTTATATAACAGAATTTTGTTTACTGTGAAAGCATATTTTTTCTCTTTCTTTGTCACCAAAACCCACTTGTGAACCATCACAGTTTACTATGTTTATTTTTGTGTGGTGTTAAGCAAACTGCAGATGGATTAAATCAGTCTTGAAAGATCCATTTTCAGATTAATTCATTAAGTTGTGCTGATAATGGTCACTGCACTGTTGCCTAATGTAAAAAGTCTTTTTGATCTTCCAATGTAAAAAGTATCCTTGATTCCCTTTGTCTTAAAACAAGTCAGTGTAAAGGAGGGAGGACAAAACTTTCTCATTATATTCTGCTCCTATCTGTATCAAAAGTACAATCATAGCTAAATTTTAGACTGGGTAAATAAAGTGTATATTTCATAGTCAAGAGACTCTAGAAATATGAGACTGATAATTAATGTAATGAAGTCAATTTTTGCAAAGTACTTACTAACTTTTCTTTGTAAATCTTACTTGAATCAGTTCAAGATTAGTGTCCAAATTCTAAAGCGATGTGACTACTGAAATTTCTGTCCTGAAGATATGAAAACAGCAGTGATATTATTCAACCCTATTTCAGAAGAGCACAGCCCTGAGAAGTTTGTGACACCTGAGAAGTTTGTGACTTAGTCACCAAATAAACTTTCATCTGCCTGTAGCCTTCAACTTTGAAGCTTAATGTCGTTCATTTGTGATAGTCTCAGGAAAATTCTAGATCAGATATTGTTGCACTTTCTAAGCAACTGCCTTTGGGTGCTATGAAATGGATTATAATAATCATGACTACTGTGGTGTTAACACCAGGCCCTGTTGTCAGTTCCTAATGTACCCAGCAGACCTAAACCCCTGCATTTCAGTTCTCTTAAAAGCACTTTCTCTTGGCATCACCAAATAAGAAAAGGATTAAAAAGAGTACAACATGTAATTCTTAGGGGGTTTTGATAGATTTTTGCATAGAGGAGGTAACAGATACTTCAGAATTGTCAGGACTATCAGACTAGTGAGAAATTAATTCTGGGGAAAAGGTTTCTTAAAAGCACGAAGCAACTTATACATGGAGATTGATTTGTAGAGCTTGCAGGCCTGTTTTACTTCAGCTCCACTGAGCTATCTCCAGGTATGACATTTTACTATTCTTGACAGAGAAATGAGTGCTGATGGAAATGTAAATATCTTGGAAGAAATAGAAGTTGCAACAATTGCTTTGACAGAGCAGGCTTTAGAAGTGGAAGTGTCTTCTGTGTTTAGACAGGAAACCATGCTGCTGAGGGGAGTGATCCAGGATTATTGTTTTCCCAGTGCCTTTCTTATTTCACTAAAACATGTAAATGGAAGCAAGTAGGTAAGACTTAGTGTCAGCATCTTCAAGACTAGTTATGAGCATTGAAAAATGTCTATTTAGATTTCTTAAATGATATTGATGCTGTTTAACATCTTTTCACACTGCACACTATATGTCAATCAGAGTTTTATTGTTTTGCTTTCAGTCATGTGGAAGTGCTAAACTAAAAAACAGTACAGCCACAAAGATCAACTAAATGGTGACATGAATAAAATCCTTCAGAGAGACTGAATTTCTCTTTGTGGACTGCTAATGAAAAATGATGTATAAATATGATTCATCTTTGGAAATGACAGTTGGAGAAATTGGGTCATTTGTTAAGCTAGATCTAGTAACCAGACCCAGACTTATCTTTCAGGTTGTATAGAAGATTATTGTGTATCAAAAGAAAAATCATGAAAAAGAGGCAGTGATGGCAGGGGTGACTGTTACAGAAGTTATCATCTTCTGACTTAGAAGGTTGATTTTATTTTTATCATATTGTGCAGTCTCCTCTATCTGGTCTGTAACATCAGTAGAGAAGTTTCTCTCTTCTTCCTCATTGATCATCCCCGATACGTGGTTGAACACCTTATTCGCGTAAAGCTTTCTGAAGTGTTCCACACCGGCCTCACCCCATTGTTAGAAAGCTGGCGTGATGCCTTTGAGTGGGATCTGAAACTTATCAAGAATGTGCTCCCCTCCGATTCTTTAGAGTACATTGTGAGGGGCCCTTTTTATAGTATCTAATGAGCTGTCCCACAAATGCACAGAACATTATCATCAATCACCTCAAGGTGCTCCTTATTCACTGTTCTTTTTCCTCCAAGAGACGGTTAAGTGAGAATATTTGAGTCCAGCAAGAAAAGTGCTCCCTATGTAAGTGGCCTTTTTCAAAGCTGTGAAATGGATATATATGATTTCTCTAAGACACTAGTTAGCAGGTCCAGGTTATTCAAAGTATAGTGCTTCACTATCATCTTCCCCTTATTGAGGAATTATGATCTTTGAAGTTTTCAGACAGGCACTCTAGCACCAAGAAAACAGAATTTAATTTCTTGTGTCCCCAAATTTGTATCTATTTTATAACCAGTCAGGATGATACAGGAATTTCACAGATGTCACAAACTATCGGAGGTCATAGGCAACAAATTATTTTTGCCAGGCTGTTGCATAAAATATCTGACATGTTAAATGTTAGCTGGAAGTAAAAGATAAAAACTCAGATGTGGACTGCATCGCTACTGAACTAATCCCATTTTCCTCTCAAAATTAAAGATAAAACAGCTAAACATTTCCAGTTAGAGAGTTAAAAATTTCAGTCCTAGTTCTGGCATGAAGATTTTGTTGTTTGGACCAGAAGATTTAATTTATTCAATCTTAGTTTCTTTCTTTAAAAGGACGATAGGGGATTAGAGGAACATTTTCATCTATAAAAGTTTAAGTTGTTGTAGCAAGAACACTAAAGGGATTTCCAGGCATCAGCAGCAACTGTTTGCATATTTTATTCTACCTCTTGATTAAGGTAGTTAAAAAAATGATGCTCAATAATCAGATTAGAAAGAAGTTTCTAAATTTGTACAACTATTCATTCAAACAAAACCTTGATTTGAAACCTGGATAGTGAATGACCGTGTAAGAGGCACAAGTGAACAAAATGGACCAGGACTGTTAGGGAACTGAAATGAAGTGTCCTTTCTATACAAGAAATGTTGGTTTAACTGATGGCTTGCATAATAGTGATATATCTTAGTCACTGAATTAAGAAATGTTTGTCCTACAGCAAAGCCTCAGAGCCCACAGTTCATAGCATTTTATGCTGCAACAAATAATTTCAGATTTGGGAATGGAAGAATTCAGTCTTACTGTTCTTCATGTTCTTGTGTTGCTGCTGTTGGTAGTCTTCTTGAAGAACAAAGACTGCAGTTCTTAGATTTGAAGGAGGATATAACTAGATTCATAAAATTGCTAAATATTCATCCCATAAATAACCACATAAATTACTTTTAAAATCTAATACAAACTACTAATGAGTTTGATCTGTTTAGATCTGTTTATTGTATTGTGGCAAGTAAAGATTTTTTTTCTAGTAGCCTTAAAAGATGGATGGAGTTTGCTCAATTTCATGGTAAAGACTTCATTTAGATGATAAGTCATTGGTTCATTGAGTTTTTATTAAGCTAGTAAAACAGTAACCATTTTTCTTTGATCTTTCAGACCAGCACTGCAGCACTGTCCATCCAGCCTTTAGTGAATAGAATTTTGCAAACTGTTGAACCACCAGTAAGAGTTATATTCAGAAGTAGCTGAATGACTACTAATTTAGTCTATATTTTAATTTGATCCTGTTAAGTTTGGCATTTTGTTTCAGACATTATCATTCTGAACATTTCCAAGTCTGCACTGGAAAGTGATTTGAAAAACTTCCAACCAGACATTGCATAAAGGTGCTGTGTCTTATGGAGATGATAATCAAGCTTTGTGATAGGAGGATGTCCTGTATGTCCTTCAGCAGATCTTTCAGTTTTGTCTAGTAAAGTCCTACAGTTTTGGATAGCTGCTTGTTAGATTTATCTTTCTGTCTTTGCATAGCAGAAACCAAGTTGAAAAAGGAGGAACACAGCTTCTTTATGCTATTGGTCTAACATTACATGATAGATGAGGAGATACTTTGATAGATAATAGGTTGGACCTTACACTTGATTTTTAATCACTGTATTTTTTGCAGCCCAGAGAAGTTAAAGTATCCTAGGAACAGCTTTCATGTAGCATAGATAGAAAACAATCCCAAAGAAGAGTTACAGAGTATGATAGTGGCAACTGTAACAGTGGCGTTGCTAGCTGACCCACAGGCCACTGGCAATGTGCCTTGAAGTTGTTGGTATTTTCCCCAACTAAAAGAGAGTCATTGGTCAGTTTCCACCCTGTATGAGCAGTTTCTATTTTACATCTTTATCATTTAAACACTTTTGAATTTGCTAATGCAAATTATTTGGATGAGTGATACTACATTCTCATTCAAACCTGGATTAAGTTTGTAACATTTAAATTGGTGAACGTACAGAATTTCTTCTAACAACAAAAATAATTTTCAGCTATTTCCCCATTTCAGATGCTGCAAGGGAGCATTTTATTTTGCCTTTAAAGTGGTAACAGATGAATTGAAGACAGTGAGATCAAATGTGAGAAGAACATACCAGCATTATAAATGCCTTTTTTTTTTTTTCTCTTGTTTTAAGTATTAGATACATAAATGGATTAGCCACCAAAAATGATTGAAGTGTGGGTTTGGATGCCAGCCTACATATTGTGATATGGAGCTTCACAAACAAAACAAAATCAAAATTTAAAAATAAAAGAAAAAAAGAAGAGAGGGTTTAGCCCCTTAGGCAAAGCTAATGTGGATGCTAATTAATTCAATGGACCTTGGACTAAGCCCGCTTTCCTCAGGGAAGTATTTGTCCTCATTCTTCACTCCTGGAGTTTGTATTCAAACTACTGTGTCTTTCTGTCACCATGAACAAAGTTACCTTTAAAAAGTCATCTATGAATATAATCATGGAGACTGACTTTTGTCTTAACCCTGTAGGTCAACAGTGTGAAAAATAAGAGCATTCAGACTGAGGTCTCTTTGACCTTTTTAGACTACATGAATCTGCTTAATTTTTTTTTACAGCTGGAAATCATTTTGCAGGAGGAAAAAAAACAATTATTGCAGAATAGATCTAAGTAATAGAATGTAAATGTTGAAAATGGGAATATCACCCTTTAATTACCATTGTCAAGAAAAGATTATTTAACTGCACTGCATTATCTACATGTGCTTTTTCTCCACAATAGTGTTAACACCATTATGATTGTTAACAAAATATTACAGGGAAATTGACCTGCTAGGTGGAGGTATGCTGAGGAGTTAGTCTGTTTCCTGCTGCTGTTGGTTCTCATTGTCTGGACACTACTGCAATAAATGATCAGCTGTAACTATCTCTTTTTTTCAACCTTCACTGTTGCACTTTGAATTGTGCTGTAACTCAAAGCCATTTCCTGTTCATCTGTATTCCACTAGATTATACAATTAGCTGGTTGGTGCACCCTGGCTAGCCAAATAGATTATTTCCATTTGGATTCCATCATTTTACTGAAAACTCATGAAAATGCAGATTGAAAAGTTTAGCAGATGAGATAAAAAAAGGATGTGTAGCTTATCCTCAGACTACCCTTGCAGCTTCTTCAGAGAATGCTGTTCCTGGCATGAGGAAACTCTCAATCAGTTTTAGCTGTGTCTTGTCACAAACACAATAAATCCTTGGGCAATCCGATTCCTTTCAGTGTTTCACAGTCAGAAATAAAGCCCTCGTGAACCAAAGGGAGCTGTGTGCACTGTTAGCTGTTGATATTGTGTCTCTAAATGCTGAAGCATTTTCTGCACAACAGTGTAATTACCTAGCCAGGTATGTTTGACAGGATAATCTGTTTTCTTAAGGCTCTCCTGAAAAGATTTTGTTCTGTTAGCTAATTTACTGTGCACATTCATACCATGATTATCACAGAAGTAGCTAGTACACATCTCCCACATTGCATTAGGTTTCACTAAAGATTGTAGAAGACTCATTTCTTTTTTGAAGACAACTCCAAAAGGTAAATGTCTAAAACAATTTTGATAAGTAATTTTGTGTCTCCCGAGTGCTGTGACTGGTCCTTTTGCTGTCACTTGATCTCTCTGCAGCTCATCCAGTGTAAAATACAGAGGATTAATGAAATCATATTCATTACGAAGTAAGAAGCTATGAAAAGTATTATTTAGTATTAGGAGTAAGCAAAGACTGCAGACTTCAGTACTTGTATGTTGTTATTCCCTAACTTCAGCATATGGAAGAAAGAACAGAATAGGGAGTGTTGCAGTATAGTGTGATTCTCACTGTAAATTTACTTCACGAGAATGCTCGAGAGTGTTTCCAGTGAAAGTTACTGAGCTTGTCATCTTCACTAACCCTAATGCTACATCTTGTAGTTGCACACTGCCCTTTAGTTTCACCTGTGGTCAGCTGGCTCACAAGGTGTACTGCTTATAATCAAAGAGAAGGCAAGAAAAGGAAAGAGAAATAACAGGACTAAGGTAAAATGTAGCCATTTCTGGATTGCCTTCTCATTTCTCTCTCTGCTGTCCTGTGACCTGAGGCTGCTCTGAGGTGTGCCTGCCCTGCAGCATGAAACTGCCTCACAGTCAGATGTGGCTCAGCAGTGACTGCCATGCAGCACAGAGATGCCTAAACTTTCTCAGGCTCTTCACGAGCCAGGGGCCATCTAGGTATAAGGAGCTATTAAAAATCCATGCATGTGCAGATTTGTTCTTTTACCAACCCAGTCATTCAGATTTAGTCTCTGGAGCTCTTCTAGAAATTGAAGCTTAAGTCATTTATTGCTGATAATGCCATGAGTAAATTAATTTGTGAACTTATTTTAAGTCAATAAATAAATTAAATAAGAATCCTTACCAAAGGGGAAAACATAATAAAATCATTTTCCAAGGTATGGAGACTCCTGGCTTAACCATTCTTCATATTTTTCTCAACTGTGAAGGGAAGGATGACCCAACTGACTGGATTAGTAATAAAATTCCTTGCTTCATTTATGGAAGGGGAAGATATGTACTAGGAGAAGGCTGAGAAAAAAATCATGCACTCATTAATACCTCTAAATATGATTCTGAGATAGCATGATAAATAGTTTATTTATACTTAAGAATATGATCATAATTTTCTATGATGTATTTTAGTACAATTATCAATATGTATTTCCATGTTTACTTTGAACTTGTATGATTGATATTGGGGTAGAGAATGTTGTTACATTAGTTTGACTACATTGAGAATAACTAAGAATTTTTTGCTAAAGAATGATGTTTATTTTCTTTTAATCACCTTTGCAGAATGTGCAATAAAGTTAGTATTGGACTTACAATCCTTGTAGATACAATTTATCTTAGAAAGAAATTAAGAAAGAACATTCATGAGCTTTTTTAAGGTTTAAAAAAATTACAAATTGAAGTTCTGGGACCATGTAATCTGGCTTAAAGGAATAGGAATGAAGACAGCAGTCTTTCACCTGCAGGCTCTTTATTCCAAGGCAGTCTAGACCAGAGAGTACTAAAATGATTACAAGGTGCAGAGGGTTGCACCAGGAGTGTCTCTGAGGACCTTGTGTCTTCTGTAGGTGCATGTGCACTTTGCAAAGCCCCTGTTGCCATATCCTCCTCTTCAGTCTTGCCAGTTTCAGAGACAAAGGCCAAAAAAGATTCATTTTGATGTCTTGAATCCTCACTGAGGTTTTAGAGAAGAACTTGTCATGGAGGACGGCAAAGATACTTTCCCTCTTCATTATGTACATTTTTACTGCTGCTAAACCAACTACTTTGCTGAGCCCTGAAACTGTGTGTGAGCATGTGTCCCCATGCGTGCACACAGAGCTTTTTTCCTTACAGATACTGTTTTTCTCATCCTAGAAAGACAGCACAGCTGCTGTGGTGTCATTTTTTCATCACATTACTCTGTAGTTTGATTGTGTCTTTTTCAAGTGTCTCCTAAGCACAGGGGAGGGGGTTAAGGCATTTCTAAACATATTCACTTAAGAAATTATTTTAAAGTAAAGTAGCTATTTATATCCATTCCTTAAAGATGCTGCTGTTTATAAGGAAAAACACTAAAAGTGAAGTAGGCAGGTATTGATTATTATCCCCCAAAAGATCTGGAAGAGCACAGCAGAAGCTGTCCATTTGAAGTTGTACCATATTAGCTCCTGCAGGCTATTTTTGTTTTTATTATTAATGCTGTTGTTTCATTTATTCACTTATTTATTTAGAATTTGGGTCTTGCACAGCATAGAGTAATGATGTTTGGTAGTGACTCTGATAAATTTTTCAAGCTGTGAAGCCTCTTATTGGTTGCATCATTAATTGTTACCTCAAAATGGAGTAAGAGCTGGAAGAAGGGGTTTGAGCTCTTGATCAGTCTTACTTTGGGCTCATATTATAATGTCTTTTAAAATTGTACTTTGGTTTGACATAATCTGCTGTGCTGTCATAGGATGGAAAAAGGGAGCAAGTTAACAGAAGAAGAAGAAAAATATAGCAATGATGGTTAAATAGACAATGACTTTATGGGCTGGTTTACATTTAAACGGTTCAGCAGGAACAAATACCTTACCTGGAGTACAGGTTTATAAACCTTTCACATTCTCAGGCTATCATGTTTAAAAAAAGCAGAGGCAATTTTTTCCATCTCAGCATTAGAACAACCACTGTCACAAAGATTTCAGGCCTAGTTTCAAGTTTTTTTGCTGTAGTAGGTGCTGCAATCTATCTTCCAGTTCCTTTTTAGTCTCTTTCCCTCAGTAGAGACATGCTGAGTTCCCTGTGGTCCTTTGGAGGGTAGATATGAGCCTTATGGCCAAGCGTTCACACATATATTAGTACAAAAGGATAGAAAACATAGTATAATTAGGTTAAAAAGTCTTAGCCCACACTAAGATTATTTTACTGTGAGTAGTAGTAAAAGGCAATTAGGCATATGTTTTCAGATGCAACAAAGATGATGCAATGCTCTTCTGGAATGTGAATACCGGGGATTCACAAGTGATGCTATGTGGGATATATGTACGTGTGGATGGGTGGCTGGCAGCTGAAGTGATAAAGCAATAGACGAAAAAGGAAGCAGAAGGAGCCTGGGCATCTGAGAGAAGCTTTTATGAAACCCAGAGCTATGATTTTCTGTGTGGGTTCTGCCAGGTAACTCCTTGTTAGCTTCTGAGAGAAAAAAACCAAAAACAAAACAAACCAACACAAAACTATTTCTACTAGTGTTCTTGTGCTAACTGGATTACTCAAAAATCTTGAGTTCAATCTAGTTGCTACTCAAAACATGTAGCTATAACATCGATACCAGTTATGTTAGTTGCAAGGTTTCCAAAAGAAAGCTAGATAAAGCAACAGTAAGAGAAAGAAGGGACTTGCTTGTACACTATACTTCATAAGCCTTATAACCCTATTGTATCTGGAAACCTGGACTTTTATACTGTTTGTCCTATTGGAGAAGTGGGATCAGCAATTATCACCAAAGCGCCTCGAAAGTCACTGCCATTAGGATTATACAAATGTACAAGAACTACTCATCTGCAACGTTGTTTTAGAAATACTCAGTCCTGTGCAACAGTGATTTGAAGCTCCAGGTAAATTATTTCCTGTCCTGTCAGATATCAGCATAGGATGCAGCTAAGTCAGGACCACAGTCCTGACAACACTAACCAGAGTACTCTGACTTCTATTGCAATTTCAGATAAGTGGTTGAAATAACCTGTTATATTCCAGCAACTTGGACTGTGGAACAGTAATTGAGTTATACTGATGCAAGTAGTTGTGGTTCCTTCTTTATGTCTTTTTAATAGCTGCTATGATTTGTATTATGTTATACCTGGCACAGACTCTGAGAGCTGGTAATTCCACTTCCCTTGTTGAAGCCTCATCAGTTGAATATGTTTTGATTGCTATCTTTGGAACAAAGGGATTAATTTCTTAGTGAAATTGTTTTATTTCCACTTTGTTTTGTTAGAGTTGCTGAACACAGAAGATGTAGAACAAATCAACAAACAAGAAGGGTTGAACTTTAATATTTACATAGTTAAAAAAATTGAGTATGAAGAAAAAGTCTAAGACCTGCTACAAATGTAAACAAGCCTTTTCACAGAAAACTATGGAGTTACTGTTTACATTGTTGCAACAAAGATCCAAAATTGACTGAAGCTCTTGGGAGAGCCTGGATTTCTTCTTCCCAGCCTGTTTCCTGCTATTCCTATTTGCAGTTCATGCCAATAGCAAGGCTGTGTATGTATTCCCATTAGATGCACACGTGCATGTATGCACCATCCCAACCCCCCTCCCTTTATGTGCTCGAATACACAGATCAACACAGAGCATTGCCTTTCTTGGCACTCACATTATTTAAATAAACATGAACAACACAGCCCACTCACATATTTCCTCTTCAAATCATTAGGAAGTCGAGTATTTTGTCTGTGTGGGTATATATACAAATATACATACAAATATATATTTATAAACTCTCTCTGTCTTGATTCAGTTAGTCTCACATACGCAGAGCCCTCAAACATTGGCTGTAAAACCATGCAGAACTGATGCCCTGATTCTTGGCCTCTCTATCTCCAGCCTGGATTTTTTCCAGTTTCTAGTCTCTTCGTGCTTGCCAGCTACTGCAGCTTGATTGAAGCTCTCACTTCCTCAGGTGTCTTAAGCCCTACACTGTACTGTAAGTCCACACAGGATCCAAGCCCAGAACATAAGCCCTGTTTATCCCATCTCAGTCTCCAACCTCACATCTTTCCAGGACTTACAGGCAAGCAGAGCCTAGAGTTTGCTAGCAAATCATACACACGCAAACACACCAGAGAGCAAAGTTACATAGAAAATACTTGGATGGAGTTTCATAAGACTAAAGTTGCCAGGCACAGGGCTTGGCCAGACAAGTAAACTGAATAGCAGTTTCTTTGTATGCAACCAGCCTTTTCTTTTACTTCTTTCTTTAATAATAACTTTCCTCTCCATCTTCCCACGCTTCCTTCTTTTCGATCCACCTTGATCTTAAGCATTCCATGTACCTATTAGCTGCTTTCAATATCCCATATATTTTACAGTCCCACAATGCTCCCACCCAGGAAATAAAATCAGTCATTCCTACAAGACTCAATAATCTCGTTACCACCCCTTCTTATCAGTTCTCCTACTGTTTGAATGTTTCCTTCAGTGCCCTTCATTCAGGGACCTGAGAGTTCTATCTTTGGTATTGTCTTCATTATCTCCTGTTTCTTAGAGTTGGAGTATCTAGGTGTGATTTATTGCTTTTTCTGTCTCTTTTTTTTGTTTGTTTTATGTGGAGTAGCCTTGAATTGGAAACTCTGTGAAGCCAGATGTCCTTACATGTCAGGTATGGGCATTTTTGGTAGCAGCAATTTACAATCAATTCAGATTTCATCAGTTCTTTCATATCCAAAACAAAGCCAATTAGGAAATAATAAATCTTGATGTATGTTGAACTTTGGCTAATGGGATAGAAATGTGTATGCTCACTTCTGATATAAATAAGCTTTGTATAATGATACAGACTCGCTATTAACTTGATAATGGAACCATTTTTTCCTCCTTGCCTGTCACTATGGCTTTATATGTACATCTAGTAGGGAAAGGGTAAAGCGAGTCACAAAATGCACAATTGTGTGTACATACTAGATTAAAGTCAAGAGTGGAATCGGGCATGTGTGTAAGCATGAGTCACTGATCTGTGAATTGAGATGGGGTAAATTGACCTCAAGGCTGTAAATTGTCTGTGGGATGGAGTACTTTTTGCTTTGTTTTTTACAACACAGAATATAGTGGCATTAAGAACAGCCACTAACATCTACAACAGTAGCCTTATACTTTTTTTCAGTCCTGGTGGCTCCCTTGTATTTGCCAGCAACCACAAGGACCAAAGTGTAAGAGCATGGAGTGATTAAGGTGAAGAGGAAAGGAAATGAGTTTGAATGTTACATGAGTGGCGAGATGGATGGAATGGTGCACGTGGCTGAAGTGCAATAGGAAGCTTTTCAGTTCAAGGTCATAAATATGAATCTTTCCCAAGCTTGCAGTGACCAAAAGCCCTAACCATCTGAAAGCAACATTCACCCAGTAATGACAGAGATTGGAGGCAGGAATGTAGAAAGACATGAAAAGCTTTTGAAAGTGCCCTTGCGGGCTAATACTGTTACTTCAGTGAATAAGTCTCTTGAAGGCTGTGAGTCTGTGGCCATTTATCTGGTAGGTTTGCTATTCATCTCCTTTGAGTGTAGTGTAAATGCACTGTATTAGGGTCATGATGAGAGCAAACCTAAAACGTTTAAATATTAGAAATGAGTTAGCCAGCTATCCAGCAGGAAAGTACAGACTGTTGCAAGTGCAAACACAAAGAAAGCAGGGAAACAAAAGATAACATTTGGAAAGAAGTGGCTGCACTGGGACTTGTGATCTTACAAACAAGTCTGTTAAGGAGGAGAGACTGTTTGATGGTATATAAGACAACTTTTCTAATGCAAAATAAGGAGAAAATACTGAGTATTATTTTTAAAAGACTTCTCTAGGCTTCTAAAATATTTTATGGTCACAAAAAGCAAGAGTGCACAGCAAAAAAATCATGTGTGAATTACTCAAGAGTTTAAAATGTTAATAAATAAAAAATTGTGATAAAATGAGCAAAAGTCATGCAGCTTCTATTTCTGAAGGCTTAAGAAGGAAATACTGAGAGAACAGACGATGGAGAAGAAAGGGATGGAATATAGCAGTTGGAGTATATTTTAGTTTTGAGAGAGATAAAATGATCCTGATTATACTGCCTTAATGTCTCTAAAGAAAAAAAAAAAATGAGATAAGGAGCTTGCAAACAGTATTGGCAAAGCCCAGACATTTGTTGCTGTTTCACTGCTGAAACAACACCTCTCATCTTTACCTGTGACAAGAGTCTGAAATCTGAGTCCAAATCCAGATATCAGTTTGACATTTAGAGTTTGTTTCTTTAGCAGAAACAGGAATCTCAAATCTACACATATCACCTGGAATTATGAAATCCATACATAAAATAGAGATTGACTTTTTTCCTTCTTTATTTTGGCCAGAAAGGAAGAGACAGCAGTTGAAAGAAAGTCTTGTGTTTTTTAAGAGTATTTTAATTAGAAATTGGGGGAAAAATCAGATCAGGGAGAATTACATGAAGAAGACACAGTGCTCCAGAATGTATTGGTGAAGGTTTTACTGTCCTGTTCCTTTCTGCTGTGTTAAAGAAAGGAATGTTAGTTTACTTCTGGAACAATAGAGTAATTCATATTGGAAGGGAGTTTTAAGTTTATCTTGTTAAGTTTGGTCCTCAGAATTGGACTGAGTTAGTTATAATTTCCAGTCTCTTTTCCAGTCTAGTTCTGAATATCTCCAAAGATGGAAAAGCCACAGTCACTCTAGGCAAATTATTCCAGTGTTTTAGTGATGATGCTGAAGAGGATATAGTTTCAGTTTTAATGGCAAATCAAAACTAATCTAGAGAAGGAGCTTAACCATATTTGAGGTCAGAACTTTCCTCAATTTGAATAAAACCTGGATTGTCAACAAAATATATTAAATCTTTGTGGTCATTGCTTGGTTTGAAGGCATTAGGTTGATTGGGTCATTGTAAATTTTTCTCTACAGACGATGCAATGCAAGTTACTCTTGTTTCTAAGTAACATGTATTGGTGCATATCATCTCCAATCTGAGAGTATTGTTATGAACACAGACTATGTCTAATTGTTACTTTTCACTTAGAATTCTCTCCCAGAATATAATCATTACATGGAAAGAAACATCTTTCTTGAAAACAGTGAGATTTTTCTAGTGAGGTTTTTTTTTTTTTTTCCCCACTAAACATTTCAATGATCCTAACTAAATTTTTTCTGAAAAAAACCCACCAAATTCTTGTTGAAAGAATATTGGAATTGCTCACGTAGGAAAAATAATCTGTAACTGAAGATTTGAAGAGTTGAAGATTTTTTAAATATAATTTGAAACAATTGCAAACAAATGCATATGTAAAATTAGCAGTTGTGTAAATAATTGTCAAGAAAGAATCCGTGCTGAAATGTGTTGGTTGTCTTCACCTTCAAGAAATTGCCTTAAAATGTTTTGGTGATGTGATTTTTTTTTATGTTATAAATTCTTAGGTATAGAAATCTTACTCCTTATTTTGTCAATTACTTAGTGAGAGCTATTTCTGTTTGAAAAACTAAGAAAGGCTTTTATGTAACATCACACAAATCTGAATCGATAAGCAAAATGTGTACCAGTTTTCAGTGTACTGCCACTGCTTATGGCAAGTAAAGTTTTTCAAGGCCATTGAAATGGGAAATATCAAGAGAATGTCAGATAACAGTGTTAAAGCTATGTAAGTAAGGTAAGTATATATTAAAGCTGTTTAAAGTCATTTAAGTATCAGTGTTGTCAAGTTGTATCAGCTTCTCATTTAAATAGTCAAGGCAGACTGGGACACTAACACAGTGATTTGCTTTTCAGTTGCCTGTACACAGGACACCATTACACCATGTAGATTTGCTTATGTCTGCAGAGAGAAAGATTGAAAGTGTGAACTCCCAG
This sequence comes from Colius striatus, assembly GCF_028858725.1. NCBI lineage: Eukaryota > Metazoa > Chordata > Aves > Coliiformes > Coliidae > Colius > Colius striatus. Next base: position 8,089,891 of record NC_084767.1, read on the forward strand.
AGGTCTTAATCTCCCAGAGCAAAGAAGAGCCCTGAATATACTAATACTTTAAATATTCCAACTTCTATGCCATGGCTGCATTGTATATGACTTTCTGTTTTTGTAGGCCCTCAGCTGGTAGTACCTTTCTGTCTTCTACCTAGCAACAGAGGGACCTGCTTTTAAGAAAATTTTATGAGGTATTTACAAATGTAAACAGAGGGACTGATCTCTGTAGGCTTACAGTGTAGAGAAAAGTGAAACAAAGCCAAAATTTCTCTCATGAGAACTCTATTACTTGGTTGCATATAAAAAGGGGAAGGAGAGTCATAGGTTAAAGTTAATATTTATGTATATCTTACTGTATTTTATAGTCATATATTAGGCCATGTAAACTGAGAAGAGGAAACCCATTCCTCAGCTATTGGATTTATAATAATGTATGACTTTTGAAAAGAAAAAGGGATAAGGATCTGTGAAAATGTAGCTTAACTTGAAAGAAAATGCAGAGCATGTAGAAGAGCAGTACCAGGTTTTCTTCCCTACACTTCAAAGTATTCCTAACTTGGGTTCTGACTTTTCAATCCTTTGATTTTCTTGCAGTGCTTAGATTTAGAAGAGAGGCTTTGTGGCCAACAAATAAACTGTCTTAATTAGTACAGATTTTATTTTAACAAAAGCAGATTTTTCACAACTGTTTTTTTTTCAGTGGGCCATGTACCCCCTCTTGGTGAAATATTAGGTGAAATAGAATTTTCAGGTTCTAAGCTTGAAAACTTCAAAACAAAAAATCCCACTTGTTAGGGGTGTAGCCAAGTTAAATGTTCTCACATTTCTGACATGATCTTCATGCATGTTTTTCACACCAACAGTAATCAGAAATCTCCAGGCTCACCTGCACTGGGCCTCTCATCAGAGTCACTTCAATTTCTGTAACAAATTAAATGGTCATTGTGTCAGAAAGGGAACTCCTCTAGAGCACATTCCTACCAATTATGGGTACAGAGAGTGCTAAGGAATGTTCTTGAAAGCCCACATCCCACCAGATAGCCCTGTTACTTCTTGTTTTCTATCTGCTTCAGAGAGAAAAACATGCCTTTACTAGAAAGTAAAAAGAAAAAATCTCATACCTAGCATTGAACAGGAATATTCTTGAAGTCTTGAAAAGAATGGGAGAACTTCTCACGTATGAAGGTATAATCATAAAGGATTGGTAAATCTTAGCAGTAATCCAACAGTATATAGCTTGGTTAAAACCCACTTAAATAAACACTGTATATCGCTACTGACTGCAAAAAGAATGAAAGATTCTTCTCTCAGTTGCACATTTCAGTAGCTTTCAAAAACTTCAAAACAATCTTGAGAATTTTATTATATGGATTCCTTATGTTATTCTTTAGGGTATATCTTCCTTGGAGATGCGTACAATCTGTATTTGCCATTCTGTTTTCTGGACAGCAGCTTTGAAAAAAGGATGTTAGTACTTTTAAAGCCTTTTTTCCCCTTTTTATTATATGAATCAGTGTTCTTGAAGGAGTCAAAGTTCAATCCTCCTGCTGCATTACAATGCCTTTCAGTCTAATATTAGAGAGCGAATTCCATTTTACTTTGTAATATGAAGCTTCACTTTGGCATTAATTTCATTCAGAAAGCAGCTGCACTTATAATAGATTCCTTTTAAGCAAAATGGAAAATATATATTTATCAAATAACTTTCTTCCAGTAATTCTGCAGCAGTCTTTATTGGATCAAAGTTGTCAGCAATCAGCCCATCTTTCTGAATAAAGATGTGCCAAATCCTAGAAGCAGGCTTTAGATTGAAGAAGCAATATAGTGAAACAATAAGTAAATTCTATGGTAGGTGGACAGACAGACACTGTATCAGCTTTTGCAGTTATGATGCATTTATTTATACCCAAATCACATAGCTTTAGCAAATTACTATTGGGGAGTATTTTCTATGTGGAAATACCAAGTGATGTTATCAAAATAATCACGCTTTTCAAAGTGTTTTGCCTAGAAGACTAATAACACCTTATTACAAGCAAAAGATTTTTAAATCAGCCTAAACAGCTTTATCTTTTTCCTGATTATATTGTCTTCCCCCCGCCCCCACTATGTGGTTATGTAATGACTTAGGTTTTCAGTAGAAAATCAGTTTCACAATCTGTTTCTGTTTGTATGTAAAGTGACACTTAGATTGTATTTTTATTTGGAGGGATTTGTTCTTACTACTTGGGAAAATTCTAGGTCCAATTGAAATGTTAATTCAAAAATAAATCTGTAAGTTTAATTCTAGGTTTTCTGTGGGTCAGAATATCCATTCTTAGGAAGAGAAATGATTGATATATTATTCTTTGACTGCACAGAGAAACTAGCGTAAGCCACTTTATCCTTCTTGGCTGAGCTGAGCTTTTGATGTGAAATGAAAGATACTTCAGTGTTTTCAATTGTACATTCTATGGATTTCAGAATTCTGGGGGTTAGTGATTTATAATCTCTCCTGTCCTTATATTACACATCTTCAGACCCTTACTCTTATAGCAGTTTTTACACAGGATTAGGCAGTGAAGATGGAAGGAAAGGGAAGATGTTTTCACTTACTCTTGATGTTGAGGTTTTGAACCCTGCCTATTCCATGAGCCTAAAAATCCCACTGATCAGATGTACACATTTATGATAAAATCAGTCTATAAGTGTCAAAATCAATTTGAAAGTGCTTAACTAGGACAGTATATCATCTTCCTTTACATTTTTTTCCACATATTTACAATGATAGTATCTTTTTATTTTGTGACATAAAACAATCCCAGGGACAACAGTACATGATAAACAGTAACAGACTTTAAAGGGAGTTAAGGGAAAGAAGAAATCTACTCTTCCAGACTTTCCCTTCCTGTCTACTTTTGTAGATCAAGTCTGAGCTGAAAATTAATAATTATTAAAAACTTCAGCCTATAAGTAAAAGCATATAGTCAATCAGCAATAAGTGAATCAAAATTATCACAACTGCATCATAATCACCAGGTTTCAAATTCTGGTCTGAATATTTCTCCTCTGACTGCTATGTTCACAGTAGGTATATAGGTACTGCACAGAGATACCCCTAGTAAGAGCCACTAAAATCAATGTAATTACACTTCTCAGAAATCTCAACAGCTACAGTTGAGATAGCTATTTCATCTCTTTAGAACTGAGTAGTCTTCTATCTTTAGTTTAATGTGTGCTTGTGTGCTTGCTAAGCCTTGAAACAAAACACTCAGGATTTGCAGCAGCAATTGGATGCGGCCTGACAAACACCACAAATAGGGTGAAGGTCCAGTATGAGCTGTCTTCTAGATTGTTGATTACCATAAAGTAAAGAAAATATCATACTGTTTTATTTTTTTACTTAACAGTTTAAATGAGTGGAAAATAAGGCAGGGAAGAATTCAGTGAAACTACAGTACTCTTCTGAAATAGTAGTTTAAGTTCCCAAACGATATGCAAAGCTTCAGCTATGGATTCCTCCTCAAAGAGCTCTTAGAAAGTCTTAGAAATGAAAAAGGAGTGAAAAAAGTTACCACACCAAAAAAATCCCCATCTCCTTTGATTGAAGTTGTGTGTGACTGGTTGATCTAATTATCTTACTTCCTTAGGGAAGCTTCTGTTTCTTTAAAAGCATACTCACTTCTCTGATACACAGGTATCTAGTAATTCTCTTAAACAGGTCCATCAGCAGATTAGGACAGTCCTTAACTGACATGCATTGCTGACATACTACTACACTGAGCTGCAGACGCTGCAAAAGCTACAATGCAGGATGGATTACAGCTGACTGGGGTACAGCTTCTGTAGCTGTGATTGGTTAACATCAAGTCCAATCCTCAGTGTGTTAATAGGATAAGGCAAACTCCTTGAGAGACAATATGTCTATATTATTTGTTTAGTTATTTGTATATGGAAACTATATAGGTAATGCATCCAATAAAAAAATTAACTAGGTCGTGTACATTACAAAAATGATAAGAAAATGCAAAACTATGGTGCAATTATGACTATTATTTATGAAGGTAAAATAGCTTTTCCCTATTATATCACCTGAGTATTCAGTCAATTGAGTGTGGTATATACATGAAAGGACCACTATGTGCACTTGCATGTGAATAATTCTGTGAAGTGAAAATATTACTTTACTTTAAGATTAGGGATATTTTAGCTAAATTACACTAGAGTAAAAAGAGAATGCCCTTGAATGCTCATAGATACTGTTGCTTCCTTTCTAAAGAACATTTATAAATGAGGCCAACCATATATTTAACTCTTTGTATTTTCTTATACTTCAAATGTAAACTACTTTTATAGGACTTCAGCAAGATAATGATCATTCTCTGAAGGCTGATTATTTTACAATTTATAACCACAGCGCCATAACATGTGTGTATCCATCAAGTAAGTAATTCAGCCATGAGCTAAGAAACCAATGCTCAACTGTTGTATATGTGCTCGTCATAAAAAGAGTCTTTCAAGAGTAGATTGATAGTTGAGTGAAGTAAGGCAGTTCTCTGTAATAGATGCCTTATACTTAACCCAAATAAGAAACAGATGAGTAAGGGGAACGATTTCAGAGGACTTTGCATATTTATAACTTGTTCTTCACTCATGAAACTAGCTCTACAGTTACAATTAGATCATACTGAAGATCTTGGTGTGCATTTGCAGAGGCTGTTAGTGGACCATCACGTAATTATATGAAGAGATATTTTCTTATTTGGCTCTACTTGAGAGCCTACAGCAAAGCTTATCTGAGTAAGAAAAATATTTTTAAAGTAATTCCTTAGTTTCTCGCCTAGAACTTTGCCACAAGACTGAGGTGTTGGTTTGTTTACAGTTTTTAAAAGCTCAATTTCACTAGATCATTTACAATGGGATTACAAACTACTCTGATTGAGTATTCTGTATGGAAGGGTAAGAAAAATCAGAGCCTGGTTGAAGATAATAAAAAAGGTAATGTATTATATCCTTGTTCTTTGTGACCATCCCTTCCTCATTCCATGGGAAGAAAATATGAAGTAAAGGAGAGTGACTGTTCAGGGGTTTTATTTGTTGTTTCGGCACACAAAATTGTGGTTTTGAGACAATAGGACTTTATGATTGGGATTTAAAATGCTCACTCTGCCAGTGGTGAGTTGTGCAACCTTCAACTAGTTCCTTAAGCCTTCCTTTGGACTAGAGTTAGTTTGGCAGTATTCTGGACACTTCATAGTCAAACTTTAAGCTGTCAGTAGTCCTGAAATTTACCCCAGAAGAAAATAAAACTTCCACTGATCCCCAGATTTACTGTAGATGTTGAAACATTTGTCACCTCTTTGCCTCAGTTTGTCAATTTGTGCACTAAGGACGTATCTGGTTTTGTAGAGAACGCTGGAGACTAAGACGAAAATTAAGTGTAGATGATGATTGTCTGCATGATGATACAAATGTCTTTGGAGCTCTAAGGATAAAGGGTTAAGGTTTTTAAATACTAAAAAAAAAAAAACTCACATAAGGTACTACTTATTTGCACTATATATAAAGAGATTTAACAGTTTTTCTTAATAAGTTTAAGTAATAGGAAATCAAGTCTTTCTAAGAATTATGTCATTGTGCATGGATAGGCAAATGAATGTTATATTTTTCAGGTATGTAAAAAGTTGGGGCTTTTCTTCTTTATTGTCTGAGTTCTATCTACTAGATGGGTTAATTTATATTTTCTTTTTGTTACCAAAACCACATATTGTGAATTCACTTGGTGGCCTGAACTTTTCATCCAGCATGTAATCTGCTTTTTTAAAACTACACATTTCACTTTCTCCACAGGAGAATGATTTTGGCAAGGTTCCAGATCCTTGGGATACAAAAAGATAGATTGGTGGTGGGTTTTTTGTTTATTTCTTTAATTACTCCATTCTGAAAAGAAAAGTAACTAGGAAGCTTTCCTATCTTGATATTGCTATATATCTGTTTTCGAGCAGAGGAATACAACTGTATCGAAATCATTCCCAAGTGCAGCTGAAGTTTCAAAGCAGGCTGATACAGCCTCTGAATCAAGTTACTGAGGCTAAGCCTCTTGCAGGAAATATGTCCATAAATTCTATGGGATGTATTTGCTTTTATGAAGTTGTATGCATGTGTGTGTGTGTCTGGCAGGGGGATCATTTGTTTTCCATATATTTGAAGTTACTAGATGTTTCATAAGAAAAAGGTACTTACCTGATGTGTTTGGGAGCTCACATGACTACTAGGGGAAAATATGCTGTGTTTTTCCAGACTTGTTAAGAGATACAGATCCTGCTGAACTAAATGGAGCATTTCTCTGCCCCAGAATAATCTTTTCTGTAGATCTCTGTTGGCCCTAACTTGGATGTTCATATGTATGGGCAACCTTTTCTTCCAGAATATGTTAAAGATTGCATTCAGGGACTATATAAGTGTTTAATATGGTTTCTGTGTAAGTACTTATATGAACCTTACTTAAAATTAAAGACTGAGTGTGAATTTAGATGTTTAATTCTATATTCAGCATTTTTTAAATACTTCTAGAGCTAGGGTATTCAAACAAATAGTTCTATGAACTAATAATAGAAATCTTTGTATTTTCAACTGGGAAGTACTGATAACAATTTGATTTACTACTATATAGTAGAGAGCAAATTCCTAAGAAGAACTGTATTTTAAAAAGATGTGTATGATTCTACTCATTTACAGAATGAGTAGAGAAGACCCAGCTAGCTTTTCAGTACAATAACAAATATGCTTCAGTAGAAAGCAGGGGGGTCTTTCGAGGTCCCTTCCAGCCCTTGAGATTCTGTATGTGAAAAAGAATGATAGAATACATTGTGGAGAGAAAAAGTAACTTAGGTATTTAAGGTTATTTGACTTAATGTGTGTATATTGACAGCTTTTATTTGGTTTTTAATGTTTCAGAGGTTTTCAGGTGAATTTTCTGTATATGTCTATGCATCTTATAAATATTCTTCTTAAGAGTATTTCCCCCTTTAATATTGGATTAGACAGATCTTTAAAAAGGCAAGATTAAGACCTAGTAATAGTATCTACTTGAAAGGGATCATTTTTTACACTGCAGTATATTTATATATATGCAAACCTTGGGTGTTTATTTTCACCATCAAATTAGTTCAAAGATTTTGTGGGGCTCAGGGATATAAGATTGATCTTTCAGATTATTTCACAAAGAATATGGTCTTGAAATGCCATTGGTGGTACACACAGCACAGTGGAGTGGGCTTCAGTCAGACTGAAACACAAATTATCTTAGTATTGAAGAGTGCATTTCCCATTGATCCACATTCATGTCATTCCAATAGTCAAACACTGTAGAAGTCTGCATCATGCTTCCCTGCATCACATATGTAAATAAACAGGGGGATTCTGTCTCTAATTGGTAGCTAGATGATTGAAGAGAGAGAAATGAAAATTTAAATATGCAATAAATTTATGCACCTACAAAATATAGGTGAATTAAGAACTGACTTGCCTTCTACTTGAGAAGATATGGATCTTATTCCCAGAAAAAATCCCTAGAGCATGGCTATATTAATTTCATATTTCTGATTCCTAAAAAAGAACTATCAGTGATGGCAAGAACAGCTGAAACTTTTCACAAGACAACTCCTGCTCCAACAAACAAGCAATCCAAAAAAAAAAAGGCAGGGTACTTTTAGACAGGGAATTAATGAGATCTGAGTTATCTTTCGTTTTTAGCCTGTCTCACCACTGTTTCTCCAGTCCCACTCTTGCTCTGATCTCACTGGGGAGCTAAGTCCGCAGGGATTTCTCTTTGTGAGGAAGATTGCAGTGTTGCTTGGAGCTAGGACTCCCACACTTTTTTGATAATGTGAGTGAATTCCCTTCATCCTTCATGAGGGAAAAGACTCCTTAGCAAAGTACAGCAATCTCCCTAACTCCATCTCTCCAGGGCCTCACAGACTTCCTTTGACTGCACACTGACAGCAAATCTATTCCAGTGCTTTGGGGAGAGTAGGAATTAACACTAGCCCAGGGAAAGGGATAATGTGACATTCTTCTAGTCCTATTCCTTTTGCGCTTCTGGTGCTGTGCTACTCAAATAAACGCTAGGAAACTGAGAAGGCAGGGAAGAGAGATGATAGAGACAAAGAGACTGAATGGAGGGTAACACTGAGCAGGATTTAAGGCCAGTGTCTGAGCTGTTATGATAGTATTGGCACTGCCTGGAGTTGTATATATTGAAAATCATTCAGTTCTCCCCATATAATACCTTTAGAACATCCCAACACTTTTATTCCCATGATGGGGTTGAGAGTGTGGATGTATACCAATATCCAGCTGCTTATGATGGTTTTGGACCCTGCTTTGTCAAGGTCAGTGTTGTCATTTTTTAAGTTACTTTCTTTACCGTAAGCCTATAAGGCAACCAAGCCATGTCACTATTCAGATATTAATGAGGAATCTTACAGCGATAAAGAAATCTTACCTATACAATGTAAATGGAAAACCACATGTTTAAGTCCGAGATTTGAGGGTCTGAATTCAAATCCAAACATATGGGATCGGTTTTAAGTGATTTAGCTGGTTTTGTTACGTGTTACACTCTCACACAACACAAGAATCTAGGAAGAAATATAGATAGACCAAACTCATTTTTTATCAGCAGAGCTCCAGCAGCTTTTTTTCCCCATGTTATAAACAGCTAGTTCAAGTTAACCGCTCTTGCCAGCATTGTTAAACCTTCTCAGGCACTGCTATATGGTGACCTCAAAAGAATAACATTACATTTATTACAGGGCTGTCTTTCAGTCTGACAGAGGGATGCAGCAGACCAGAGGTGAGCTGATCTAGCGTGCCTTTATGAGAAATTTTACAGCACTACAGTGAATTCATCTGGATCATTAATCCTGTAGTCTCCTTACTGCATACAAACCACTGTATGTTTACATTGACTTAGTTTTGTAAATATGAATACTGAGTTTGAACCTACCTCTGGATTACAGATCATTTAATAATCATTGACTTATGAATGCACTGAATAATATTACAACTTCTTTCCAAAGGATACCGAATGGATTTGCACTGAACATGGTCTGGTTTCATCCCAGTGACAGGAACAACTCTTCAGTTGCTTTCGTGCTATGTATTTGCAGCATATTGACAGAGCTGCTAACTGTAGCACAGGGGACTCTTAAAGGCAGTTGTGTGTTTATATACTGACAAACTCTTGCTGTTATGAATAGCTTCATAGACTTAAAAGATTTTCAGGATAGTTAAAAGATTATTGAATTAAGCCTCGTGACATCTTGGTGTGGGTTAAGCATGGTAGGCAGCTACATCCCACACAGCTGCTCACTTACTGCCCCTGAGCAAGATGGAGGATTGTGGATCGAGATAAAGGCAGTTTAATAGGTGAAGCAAAACTGCATGTGCAAGCAAAGCAAAATAAGAAATTGATTCACTACTTCCCATTGGCAGGCAGATGTTTAGCCATTTCCTCTTCATCAGGCACAATCGTTACCTGGGAAAACAAGTGCCATAAGATCTCTCCCTACCTCCTCCTTTCCCCAGTTTTTACTGCTGAGTACAACATCATGAGGTGTGGAATATGTCTTTGATCAGCTGGGATCAGCTGTCCTGACAGTGTCCCCTCCCAGCCTCTTGACCACCCCCTGTTCCCTCACTGGTAGGGCAGGGTAGGTCAGTTCTGTTGTGCTGTTCAGCAAAAGCTCAAACCTCCCTGTGTTATCAACACTGTTTAGGTCACAGCACCACGTATGAGAGAAAACAGAAAATTCACTTCATCTCAGTAAAAATCAGTACTCATCTGTTATTCTATTCCATATCAGGAATAACTCAAATCACAGGAATGTTTTATCTGTGCTTTATTTTTTAATGCAACTCACACTTCTCATTTACACTTAAATGTTAGACCAGCTTACAAACATCTACTTTCTTTTGCAGTGCTATTGGTAGAGTAGCATAATATCAAACTGCTTAGTAGGTTTTGTGTTTTATTTTTTCAGGAAGAGCTCTGAGGCTTGTTTTATATTCTTGAGAACTAAAAAGTAACTTTTCTATGAAAAAATAAAAATAAGCAAATAAAGAAATGATATAATCTTTGAATTAACCCCTGCAGAGCCTGTGTTTCAGGTAACTAATTTGTGTGTGTAATTATTTTCATACCCCAGTTGTCTTTGCAATTCTATGAAAGTTTTGAGTTCTGTGTGGAATTGGTAGCACATTGCTGTCTTAGGTGCCAGATCTGTAGGTTGCTAGATGCAACTGAGTGCTATTAAATGTTCTAGAATTGGGCACAGCAAAATTATGCTTATTAGGTAAGAAACCAAAAGAAAAGAAAATTGAGCATTGATTGTGCCAGCTGATTATTGTATGAAGAGCAATCTATGTTTGTTGAGTGATTATTCCATAACATGACGATAACTGAAAGAAAACATAAATAATCTTATTTATCTTTCTATTTCACTCCCTCTCTTTGAAAAAAAAAAACTTAAATGAATGTAGATGTTGACGATTCTGAATCAAATTAGTAATAAGCCATGACTGCTACTCACAGGAACATTTTTTCCCCTACTGGGAATAATGTTATGCATCTTTTCCTTTCCAAAGAAAGAAAAGTCAAAGGGTACAACAACTCTTTATGATTTTGTACAAGTTACTATGCATTTATTATGATTATGACATTGAAGTCTGTACTCTTTTTTTTGACATCAGGCAAAAGTGTAAGTTAAATGTTGCTTTTAAAAGTATTAAAACCAGAATTCCAACAGCATTCCACAATTAGCTCTTATCTTAAGCATTTATGGCAACTTTAAATTCACAGCGTGGTTTTTGAGGCAGTAATATGGGGGGGAGACATCAGAAACCGAAATGAGTCCAATTGACATTTTACAACCAGAACAGAGGGCTGAAAGTGCATGGCTTGTATACGACTACTCATGTATTACATATATGGCCCTTAAATTAGAACTAACTCAATATCACCCCTTAAAGAGACTTCATGCAGTTAATTACAAGTAAATTAAGTCCTTCAATCATTCTGAAGTTTGAAGAACGTGAAATTATATAGTGCTTACCAAATGATGGCCAAAATATGACTTAATATACACTTCAGATTCAATGATTTTCAAGAGGTTGTGAATCAGGTTAGAATCTGGCCCTCTTATTAATTAAAATCGAACAAAACCAAAGAGCTCGTTCAGATTGTCACTGTGAATCTGTGAAGCCTTATGGTATGGAACTGAACACCTCCAGGAACACGGTACTGTGCAGCAGTGTGACAGAGAGGAGAGGAAACTCACTCCACTTCAGGGGCTTTCTTGAATAAAAATGATTTGTATGGATGTGCTGCAGTTTTGCTGTGAGCCTTGGGGAATGCCTTTGATGCACTTGATTAGGGAACAAGATCTCAACCTTGTAGACTCAGTAAGATCTTCACATGTTTAAATACAGATAATTAGTCTCAGTCCTCTTCTTTTTCTTTCTTTTTTTTTTTCTTTTTTAACTTCCACCCTCATGGGTTTCTTTGGTTTGGGTTTTTTTCCCCCTTTCTTGTACTATTGATTATAAGAGTTTGTTTAATTACCAGGGCAACACCTCGTTCCTCATTTATGCAATATAAATGACCATGTCTCTTTTTTTATTTTTATCATATAAAGTGATATATATTTTAAAATAGACTTTCAAAGGAAATTCCTTCACATCTGTGTAGCGTAATGACGTGTCAAGATTCCTAATCTACCCCCAAGTATGCTGACGTGCCATATCGTGTGTCCTCATATAACCTTTCAAAAGTATGAGCTGCTGCTGAAGTCTACATTTGCTACATCTTTGCTGCCATGAGCTTTTTAGCAGGACAAATTTGTTGTGCAGTTCCAGTGTCATAGTTCACAGCTATGTGTTGTATGCAGAGATGGGGAGAAGAATGGTGGGAATAGTTACCCTGGGTAAAGCCAAGAAGATAGGTGGCATTATTTGGAATGAAATTGTATGGAGAGCCCTGGGTTCAGTGTGTGGTTATCCATCACAAGTGTGCTTTGGCTTATAGACTTGTTTTAGTCCATCATTTTTTGCTGTCCTAAAGATGGTGTCATCTGCCAAATCTTCCCATGAATTCAGCTATGTAGATGGGTAAATATGTGTGACAGAACCATTTTTTTCTATCATTGTCACTGAAAGGTTCATTTTCAGCTGTGTTGAGCATGGTTTTGCTCTGATTGCTCAGCTCTAAAGAGGCATTGGTCCAAGGTAAATTTTGGGAAAGGCATATTCCACCATATCTGGAAAATGTTCCAATGGTTTTAATTCTCTCTCTGTTGACAGGCTTGTTACTACTGGTTCAAATGCTTTAACTATGGAGTTACCCACTTTTCATACCTGTAAATAGATTCCATTTCTCAGAGAGTTGTTAAAAAGATAATTCACTTGTTTACTTCATGAACTTTAATAAGAATGAGAAATTTTAACTCTAAGGAGAAATATATGGAGTGTATGAATCTGATTCCTGTTCCTTGGTGTGTTCCTGTCCTGTGTACAGAAGGAAGAGGATCACAGAAAGGTTGGGAAGTCTGGCATGCTACTGTCTGAGGGAATTTTTTATGAAGCCATTTGAAAGTGATCTTGTAGACAATGCACATCATATTAATCCTATGTCAAAGCATTACACAGGGAACAATGGGAATTTACTGTGCATATTTGCTTACGTGCCAGGATGTGTTCTAGTGTTGAGGTATGAACTCTGCTCTGGCACTGATTAAAACAAAACAACACACCTCTCCTCCCTCTTCCCAAAAAACCCCAACAAAAACTGCTGGTTGTGTTCCGCTCTGATGCACCGGTTCAAAATGGCTTTCTGTCTCACTCCACTGCTTTCTTGGAGGTGGGGATTGATCTGTGAATCTCTTGCATGATGTGTTTGAAATATTTATTGGAGGTTGAACTGTCAGGTGATGTCCAACTCACTCATTACTAGGCAGCAGAGGGAGGCCAGGCTGTCAGGAAGTTATCATTTTCATAAGATATGACTCTGTGTTGATATTTATGGACAGAAGGTTCTATGTTTTGCTGAACTTTGCTCTGGAAGAACTTGTTGCAGGATATTTGATTCAAGTGCTGAAGATGATAAACTGAAAGTAACAGTAAATAAGATGCAAACAATGTTAGCATTGTCATTATCTGTAATATTCGTGGTCTTTTTTTTTTTATCTTTGCCCCTTTATTCTTAGATTTATTTTTATTTTTTCTAAGTTTTTCATCTCTAAATGTATCAGCTTTCAACCCAATGTAATTGGTACCTGATCAATGATTTGTGTTTTGTTTCTTCATCTGAATACTCCCATATCTACTTGAACTGAGTGAAGTATGCCATAAGGGATGCTATCAAGTTTGCTGTGATCAAAGATTTGAGGCCTTTTCTCATGATGCAACCAGGCACCAGTAAACACTTGTCTTACCTCCTGTGAATTCTAAGTTCAGTTTTGGTGCAGATTGTTAGTAAGAAATGATGAAAAATGTTAGTAAGATATAGGATGAAATCATACATGTCATTTCCCCCGTTGTTTACTCTCTCTTAACACCAACATTATGCCATGATAGAATACCACTGTCTATTCTGTAGGAATGTGGTGCTACATACAGCCAAGATTGAAAGGTTTCATTATATTTTTGATTCTAGGAGGGTGACAGACATTTTTACATTATACAAACTACCTAAAATTGTAGTTCTTAAATGTTTTCATTGTCTGAAAGGCACATCTTATAGCTGTGGGATTAGAATGTTATCTTTAGGTCAAATTACTGTGTGCTGAAGCATGACCCAATTTGCAGTTTAATGTGAATCCTATTTTTGGTTGTGCAAAAAATATATAAGAAATACCCGTTGACTGTGAGGTGCTTATTTCAGTTTTATTAAAGAGCTGCTGATTGCAAGTTATGGAATGCTGTAAAATTGAAACTGCCTTATTTAAAAGCATTCTCGCTTGTGCAATGGTATAAAGGTTGATTTTGTAGTGTGTAGATATTGCGTGAGGTTATTTAGATAGTGGTTCTTCATCTGCAGATATTTTCTGCTCTTTCTCTTCAAAAAAGCAGCCCCGGGACTTTTACATTTTGACAGTTAATCTTTAATTCTTCACCATACCAATTAACTGTGAACTATTAGAGAACAATAAGCCATGAATCATCAGCTACAAGTAGGCAGAGTTTGATAGTCAAAAGATTGAGCATTTCTTAATCTTATATACACTCTACATCAAAGTGAATAAATCCAAGGTTAAAAAGAATGACTATGACATTCCCCACTGGTTTAGAAAACAACTTCTTTCTCTCTTGTTCATCTACTAATGCAGCACAACAAAAGCAAGGACCTGATTCTGAAATTCTTGATTGGTACAAGAAGCTCTTACTTCTGTTTCAGTCATACTAAACAGAGTATATTATTAATAGACATTATTCACAATATACAGATAAAATTCATGAGAGCAAAGATCCTACTTCTGTAAACTTTGCGTTCTTTTAGTCCTCATGAAAATGAATACTCCCATTTCAAGGGTATTATGTGTGACAGTACAGCTATTCAATTAAGAGTCTTTGAAACCTTTAAAAGCCTCTAACTATGAGCATATAAATAGTCTTTGTCTTTCATAGACTTACTCATCTATCAGAAGTTAAACTGCAGTTTGTGTATGTTGCTTGATTAGTGCCAGACTCTCCTGCATCTCGTACAACAAAATTACTACATCAAAAGACTGAAGAGATTTCTGTGGTCAGAACTGCACAGGAATTGGGCTGCTGCTGCTTCTTAAGAATTATCAAAATGATTGGCTAGTGCAGTACTTCCTAAATACATTTAACAACTACAGAAGATTACCTAGAATGAATAGTTCAGACTATATTTAGAATGAAAATGGTTGTCACATGCTAAACAGAATTGCACACTATGCATTTATAGAAAGCTGTCTTTAGGGCAAGTGGCTGTGTTTCAGATAGGGCAAATGCAATTGGAAGAGTTTCACAAATGAGGTGTCTGTAAATCAGGATTTTTATATAGAGTTGTAGAACAGTTCAGTTCAGTTTAATAGAGCTCCTGCAATGGGGCTGACTTTCAGATCAGTGGATATGCTCAACCTGGCTGGAACTTTTTTAGAATTCTAAGTGAAACAGGCTCAAATTTGGATTTCTGCACTTTCTCACGAGATTGGTGAGCAGAAGTAGGCTGGGATATTCTGGAGAATATTTTTCTGTGCAAAAATACTTACTCATCAAAAGTGACAGTCTGAAGGAGAAAGGAGTAAATGAAAATGACTTTCAATGCTACATTTGGAAATGTTTTCAATTGCTAGAAGATATTGCACAAATGGTTCAAAGAAGCCTCACATCTGTCAAAATGACCCATTTTGGTGGTCTTTGAACATTTGGTCAAAGGTAACTTAGTTCAGAGTAATTTCTTATTTCATAATCAATATTTAAATTGCCAAATTGTCATGTTTTACAGACGTCTGTGCAAATGGTACCAAAATACTCAGTCCAACATTGAAATAGGAGGAAGATTGAATTTAGTAGTTGGTGCATTCAACGAATATCATTAAATAGGATCTATCTAGATACTTTGCAAAGAAATGGTAGGACTTCTAACTTTATGTGTTTTAGATATTTTTAGTTTTGATAGAAAATGTTTCAGACAACTCTAGTGTTAATGCACCTGAGGCCAGTGCTTCTCGTGTACCATTATCTTTCCTTTCTCAGACATTTTTAAAATAATTGTAGGAAATTTTCATAGTGTTTTTCAGGTATTTTGAGAAAAGAAAAATGTTAATCCATAAAACCCACAGGAATTAATAGCATTATTTTTCCAAAGCAGTTTGTTGCCATTAAAATTTCCTCAACAGCACTGAAACTTCTAATGTGTTAAATAAATTAAACAGGAGAATTGATCCATTTCTACTCTGTATCATTGGGAGTAATGAACAGCTAAAAATCATTTTTCTGATCCTGTCTGACCAATCCAGATTTCCAACACCTGCAATCTTACATTTGGATGAAACATCAAATGATTAAAAGAACACCCACCAACCCCTGATAAAACTCAACATTGAAATTTAATGAACATAGTTTTTGTAGTTTTACTTTCAGCTACTACAACAGTGAACAATTTAGTAAGGCCTTTAGAATTAGGATTCAGCAATATATTTTGGCAAATAAAGTATAATGGCTTTTAAAACTGTGATATCTACACACCATTGAGGTATAAAGCAACAACGTACTTGGCATTACAAGGTGAACATCACCACTTTCCATCATCAGCTCACTGAGTGTATGCTCCAGTATATTAATGTAGCGGAAAACAAAAAACAAAACTGAGAAAGATGTGAAGTGCAGTCAGAAGGAATTTGGCTGTTGTCATCTGTGGAACCAGCTGACTCCCAGCAATTTCCAGCACAAACAAAGTTCTCTTCTTGTTGCCTTTTCATTAAGTTGGGTTTAGTACCTTTCTTTTTTCTTTTTTTTTCCAGTGTTTTTAAATGTTTCTGGTACTCATTTCAGTGATGCAGTTTCAAAAACAGCCCGTCAAATAGCTGAAGACTGGCAAATTGGCCTACCTGTGAGAAAAAGTTATTGAAAAACAGGACAGAAATTTTTCTTATTGGATTTCACCAAAAGAAAACATGTCATGTTACCACTCCCAGAGGGTATCATTACACTATTGTCAGATGAATTAGCACCTTCTCTTCTCAGTGGGGAATTCACATCTGTAGTTTTCTTCTGTGGGTTCCTTACAAACACAAACAGGCATTGGTTACACAGGTAACTTTTGAGTATTTTGATTATTTTCTGTACAGCCATAATGTTTAGCAATTAGCTATGCAGTTTTTAAAAGTAAAGCTGAGATTTAAAAGCAATGTGATATCCCAACCTGTTGCTTTTGCCATGTTGGTAAAGGGAAAATTTTTTACTCTTTGGGAAATGCTGCTGAGAGAGAAGAGATAAACACCTATTTTACTGAACACTATTTGTCATTCCTAACCTTTGTTTTTGGCTAACATTTTGAATAGCAAAAGTAGTAAGGAAAAACCCATTTCTCTTTCCATTTGTGTATGTGCATAATTGCGAGCTTAGAGAGGGCATTTACAATGTAACCGCATTCTTGAATATGAGAGCTCAAAGGGAAGGTTAAAATTTCAGTTTATACAGTTGCAATCTCATACCTCAAATCCTAAAAACATAATGAAGCACTTGAATTTTAGTCCTCCTGGAGCACTGGCCTGTCATCTTGGGTCCTGCAAGATTTGCCAGTGCTGCCTCGTTAGTGTGAAACTGTTTAGAAGTAGCAATTCACTGTGGAGAAGAAGAAGGGGCAGTGGGCTCTG
Source organism: Colius striatus (assembly GCF_028858725.1). NCBI lineage: Eukaryota > Metazoa > Chordata > Aves > Coliiformes > Coliidae > Colius > Colius striatus. The sequence continues at coordinate 8,107,263 of NC_084767.1, forward strand.
AAAACACAGTGTGATAAGGGCTAGAATATGTTGACATAGGAGTTGACATACTGGTACTTTATCTCAGGGCTCAGGCTTGGTCATTCAATGAATACAGCTGTGAAGACACAGCTGTTAGAGTTTCACTTAGTCTATAAACATTGCTTCAGAGAAAACTATTTTTAAAACAGGAGAGATGTGGTAGGATCCAAACTCATCTGGAGATTTGACATAGAGCTTACTACATCTTCTCCTTTTAGAGCAAGTGTCCCCAAAATCTCAGAGGCAAAGTTCTGCTAAAACATCCGCTGGAATAATGAAATTGCCATCATCTTGGTAAGATTACCATCAAAGGATTGTACCTTGCAGAGGCAGTTGTTTCCTTCATGCTTTTACTCTGGCAACGTATTAGCAACAAGTTCATTACACATGTTCAGGTTCTTTGGAAAAGTACCTTTATCCTTATTACTTCCAAGACCTCATTTTGGTCTTTATTTTATGTATCAGTTTTCTCCTTTGTACTTGAACTTTGGATTCTACCAGTCTGAATGTCTTGTTTGCCCCAGTGCAAATATATCCACCCATTCCCTATCCCCACTCTCTTCATCCCAAATCTCAGAAGCATGCAGGGGCAGAGCCATCCAATCACTCATCCTTTTGGTGAGTTACAGCTGTCCCAGAAGCAGCAGCCAGAAAAACATAACATGATCCTCACTACCACCCATTCATTCATACTTTAAGGGAAGATAACATATGATGCACAGCAGATTATAAATAAGCAATGAACTTGTGCCATCTATCAAAGAACAGAACATTGAATGTGTTGCTAGTTGAAAATAAATCATAATGTTTATGTTCTGTCCATGTCAAAAGACTGATCTACAAAAAGTGTAATGGTGAATTTTTGTAACTGTTTGCATACATTATGAATCAGAGCATGGGTGACTATTCCTTTGGGAGAAAAAATATGAACATATAAAGTCAGGTCTTTGCCATTGTGAGTAAACCCAGCTTCACTCACAAGGATATGGTCTCATCAGCAATAAAACAAAATAATTATTTCTGATGCTTAATCATATAGTCAAAACAGAAGTTAAGTAGCTTTCATGTTACTGTGTTCACAACACATAGCAGCTATGAATCGTTATCCAGATCATAAGTGATGTAAGTCAGTATAGATCTATCAGGTTCAGCAAAGGGTCTGGATTCCCCTTAGTTTAGCTATGTGTTGCAACTGGACATGTAGTAGTGAGTGGATACCCAGATTTTTGGGGGCAATAGTTTGTAGCAGAAAAAGTGAACTCAAATGTAAATGTAATATTAAATTTTAATCCTGTACTCCCTCTTCTTCAAAGTGGTTCACTCAGTCTCCTAATCACAGTGTATTATGTTGCTGCTTCACAATCACACTCCAAATGCAAATCACTTCATTGGTTTCTTAGTGACAGCAAGCCCTGTCAGCAGTAGGTACTTTAAATATGCCAATAAGATTTTAACTGCTTCAAAATGGTTGCAAGGGACACTGTTTCAGGAGATTACAATCAGGGCATTCCGTCAGAGGGCTGCTAAATAGCAGTGCTTTATTTCCACCAGCCTATGTGCAATGAGCTAATAAGTGATTACTGTCTTTGTATCTTTGTGTTTGAGGACTAGGTAGAGCATTTCATTCAGTGAACAATGATTGTATCTTCTCAAAGCATATGCAGCTTCATTAATATTAATGAAGCTTGCATGCATACATCAAAAAAGGGCTCATACCCTATATAATCACTATTTATCTAGGCAAATTTAGTTTCATCATTGTCTATTTACTAAAAATAAGCTTTGTGCAGTTGATTTACAGCTTCTGCCTCGTTCATGTTGTGAGCACTTACCATTGCCTTGCTATCTGAGACTGTGTAACCACGTTCTGCTCCTGTAAGAGAAGGAAGCTAACTGTGACCTTACAAAAAATGTCTGTTTGAAAGTTGCCCATCTACCAACTGGAGCATCTGTGGACAAAGAGGTGAAAGCTTAGAGATGAATATGGAAGTTCAAAAGGTTTTATTACCGTTTTCCTGTGATTTTAGTCCTACATTTATGTGTAGTGTAAAATGCCATGCTTGAAGTGGCAGTGGACATCAGGAGGGAACAAATGCTAGTCAGAGCACTTTCCACACTAGAAGTACTTCTGACAAGTCTGATAGCAAACTATTGTGTTTGATTAATTAGCTGAGTCTCAGCTGCCATTGCAATGGTATAGGAAAAAAAGGACTGTGTAAATAGAGGACTACTAAGTAGCAGACGTATAATATGTTGATTCTATATCTTATTTCCTGGCTTTTAATAAGTTTCTTCATTATTCCGTGCCTCAACTGCCAATGTTTAAAAGAGAGGTAATATATTGAAACTAATCTGTCCTGTTTCTTGAAGTGCTGGAATTTCTGGCTGTAGAGCTCTGGGAGATTCTACTTTTTCATTAAATCCTTTCTAGGCATGTGGTAAAGCTTGTGTAGTCCCTAAGCATGAAAGGCTGAAAACAGAGTTTCTCCTGAAAATTTAAAGGAAGACCTCTGTGATCATCTGCTATTATTTCATTCTTCAAATAAACCTCTTTTATTCCTCACTTATATAATTCTTTGTTACACTATGAATAGAGTCTGACAAAGTCTCTTGGTTGACTTGCTTTGCCTCTAGGTCAGTCAACTTCCAACACTTCCAGCTTTCCACATTAGGGGCTAATTTATACCATTCTTGATTGTTCCAACCTGAGGCCATTCTTTCATGGACAAAGGCTTTCCCAGCAGCTCATCTATCATAATTTTAAATGCCTTTTAGCCTTTTGGAGCACTCTGCTCATTATAGGCCATTTGATTGAATTCCAGGTATCTTTTAAGTAAGTCCAACTACTTGTTTTAGCTATCTTTCACAGAGAGCCATTTCTCAATTCATACTATTCTAACTTTTCATTTAGGTAACAGTCCTTCTTTCTTATTCATCACTTTCCTTCTGTAAATTCACACCTTTCTAGTTCTTTAGAACAAGTCCCTTGTATTAGTGCTCTTGCAGATAAACTATTCCTTACAGTACTTGCATAACAGTCAAAATTTGTGTCTTACTTGCCTTCAAATGCCCATGGTGTTCAAGCGTTCTCTGCAGTGTCCTGCTACGAGAAAGGTTTCTTTTGATACAACTTTATAGCTGGAGACAATTCCCTCTTTCAAGATCTTTAACTTAGCCTACTCTTTAGGGTGCTTCTGTAGATTTTATTGCCTATTCTCCATTAAACATCTTTAAGAGCACAGTTTGATACTCTGGAATCCAGACTAGGAGCCCCAGCACTTGGGTGCTTGGTGCTGGGATGTTCTGGTGCTTAGTTTGTAGATCTGCACACCCTAAGGTGAGGAACACCTCATTCTTATCTAATAATTTTAGAATCGTCCTAGACTTAAGGTAAGTTAAAGTCAAGTGCAAAGAAAACAAATATCCAACCCACCCAAAATGTTTTCTTTTCCTTTATCTCAGAACTTTCTTCATACCACTGTGGCAGGGATAAATGTTTTCCACATTATCTATGTTCTATATTGGGGGAAACATTCATTGCTCCTTAGGCTAGCTTAAGTCTTGGCTACTGTGATTTTGCCCTCACTCCTGGTCATGTTTGTGCTTTGTACTAGTAGTGTTTGTGCACCCCAGACAGGGGGCCAACACAAATACCAACAGCTTTAATGTCTATGGGAGGGACCAGAATCCTGTACTTGAGGGATTTCATTAGACTTTTTCCTCTAGAAACAGTGAACAAAGACTTAGTCAAACTCCTTTTTGTGTTTGTAAAAGTAAAAGGCAAAAATCATATTGTTCTTGTGCATCGTGGGGGAGTGACACCTGCTCTTATATTTCAAGGTGGTTACCTAGTGTTATACCTAATGCTTAATTCTTTTTTTCTGTGGGTTTTTTTTTTCTCCAGTCTTTTCCATTCAGGTATTTAAGTTCAGTCAGAGAAACTGGAATTTTAGAATTAGATCTAGATTTACTGTTGATACATTTTCTTGCTTTCATTTGACAATAATTGTATATTCAGTAGACTGAAAGTGAAATTTAACTCAGAAATAATACAGACAAAGCTATATATGTGAAAGATGACAGATATAGAATATGTGAAAAAGATGCTGTATGCTTTACATGATCAACAACAAACCAAGAGCCCCAAAGACCTAGAAGATTTTAAAAAATAAGATGCAGGCAAATACTGCTTTGACTTACAGGCTTTGATTTAATTAGTTTAACTAGAATGAGGTCACATTCCAAAACAAACTAGGTGGATTCATTGTGGATAAGCACTGCATGCTGGGCCTGAATCCACACAATTGCTTCCCGGGTCTGAAAATAGATTCACCCATGTGGGTAAGTTGTGAGCCATTATTCATCATTATTATTACTTTAACAGTACACAAAAAGAGAACAGAGATTCTTTATGTATGAATGAAAACACATTATTCTCAGGATTATTTACAGTCTAGCATACAGTATATGTTGAGAAAAGAGTGGTGGAAAACTGAAACAAAATACATCTCTGACCTTTTCTGTCTGATGTACTTTTAAAACTTCTTTGCCCATTTTCTGGCAGGTCTCGAGCTTCCAAAAGGATCTTCCCCTTGTATAAAGAGAACCTACTGCTAATCACTACACACAAAATCTTCCACGCTGCCTGTTTCTTCTGTCCTTTATTTTACTTTTGAGTATTTATATTGTGTCCTCTTGTCATTCCACTCTTGGAGGCTGGAATTGTCTCCTTTTGTGTTCCAGAGCTGGTGAGTGTTCACAGTTCTTTGATTCCACTACACAGGAAAGAGACTAATTTTCATGGCACTTCCAGCACATTACTTGAAATTTTCCAGGCAAATGAGAAAATTTAATAGTCCAAACTGTTTTTTTCTTGTTGTAGTGAAAAGACTTAGTCCTGATATTTAAGCTGATGCCTTATAACATATTAATTTAGGAGAGATGTCGGGGCATGTGTATATTTAATGAGCCTACTCAAAACTACTATCTCTTAATCTGATATAAGGCCTTGATAGAGGATTAATTCCTTAAATCTAATATTGTAACTTACTACATAGTACTATCTCGTTCTTTGTGGATTTTGGGGGAGTTTACCCTTTTCCCTCTTCTTAAGCTCTAACTGTAAAACAACCTCCAGTGCTTATCAAGACAGCACAAGTTCATTCAGAAATCGATCATAGCTATGAAGTGCCCTTTTAGGAACCCCCATGTGATTACAGCTCTCACTGCTTTTGCAAATCTGAATTTTAAAAGTTAGGCAGGAAAAATTATTGAACAACTGATGACATGAAATGGGATCCTTAGATCTTGACAAAATCTTTTTGAAACTGTAGTTTCTCAGTGCTATATCAAATAGGAATGAGTGGGGCATATTTTTACACTCAGCAAGGGTTAGCTACTGACATTAGTTCTCTAGTCATACCATAGAAATAAATCTTTACTGTACTATGTTATGCAATTTCAAGTGAAATTACTAGTTTTTTCTAGGAAGTGAAGTTCTAATTGGGCAATAAAATAAAAGAAGATTCATCACCTGAAATATTCAGAGGATTCCATTTTGCATACTCTTGAGAGAGGCGAAGCAAAGTGCAAAGTAGTGAAGAAGAAGCAGACCTCATTCAGACTGTGGAAGTAGTGCTTGAAGCTCTGAGAATGAAAGCAGACATTTTTCATGTATTTGTTTGGTTCTGTAAGTTCTTCCAAAATTGAAACTGTGGACCAACTGCTTTGAGTCAGCTAAGGCAAAGCTAAGCCACGAGCAAGACCTTGCTGTTCAGTGCCACAGGAACTCAGGGACGTAGTGAAGTCATCTAACGTGCCTTTTGGAGGAGGGTATTTCCTAATTAGATAAGTCTTTTTGCCTTAGGTGTTCATTTTACAGAGTGAAAAGAGAATTCACTCTGCTGAGTCACTTCAGCCCTAGTACAGCAAATCTTGGTGTTTTCTTTCAATGGCTTGAACTTGCTTATGGATGTCTTTCTAGCAGGCGCAGACACTGTCTTACCGATACATCTGTCCCATAGTATTTATTGCAGTGATGAGGACTGTCACACTCAACTCTTGGCTAAAACTTCCTGTGCTATTTTTTTTCTTGACTAAATGTTAAAAGACATTGATCAAGGATTATTTTTAATTATAAAAGTGCTTTGAAAAGATTTTTTTTCACCTGTATAATTAGAAGCAATTTTTAAAGAAAATTTTCCAGTCAATTAGTCCCTAATGAAGCTCAATTTGTTTTACAAATTAACCTTTTCTTAAAATAACAGGATGATTTAATGCAAGAGTTATTCTGCTTATTTCAGCCTCTACTAGGAGTCCTCTCTTCCATAAATATACATCCCTTCTAAGTCAACACAAGATAGGATTTAAGTGAAGAGATTTTTCTTACATAAAGCATGAGTTAAGTTTATATGTTGACTATGTAACAAGAATACTAAGGCTATTCCCAGAACTTTAGCTTGAGCTCTGATTTCATTCTTGCTCCAAACATTGTTTTATTGGGGTTCGGATACCAATGTCTTGACTCTCAATGAAATGAAAGGTGCCATATAAAATCTAGTTGCCAGATTTCCAGGCTCTTCATGATTTTGCCCTTTGTCTATTGGAGTGAGCCCGGTTGCATTGCTTATTGGCCAAGTCTACTCTCACTTCTGCTTGTGACTATGTCTAATTCTGTGCTTTCTCTGGTATTAAAAGATTGAAACTTGCAGGAGTCAGTGGAGTTAGAAGGGTGTAAGAGAATCTTGCATTTTGGGAAGATGGGACTGTACTTGGCTGTTGGCTATACAGATGTAAGTTTGCAGACCCTATAGCCTTTTCTTGTGTATGCTGCACTTGCAGAGCAAGTCTTTCCAGCTGTGTTTGGAGTCTGTGCTGCCTGCATTCTCTGTCCCATCACAGATACTTCTTTGTTCTTTGAACTGACTTCTTAGTTGTTGTTGCATGGATTTTATTTCTAAGGAATCATAGCTTATATTTTAAGATACTATGTAAAAATGTTTTGTATATTATGACAGTGTTGAATAGTACTTCATATTAGTCACTGAATGAATGAAGTACTGCTGTTAAAGTCTGCCTGTATTTACAGGCTCAATATTTTTTACTGTATTTAGGTCATTGTATATGACTTGTGACTAATAAGATATAAAATCATAAACAATAATAACAGCAATTGAAATATTTGCCATTCTCAGCCAAGCTTGATGACTAAGAAGATTTTCAGATACAGTAAGGGCAGTTAAGGATCCAGTTCCTGTTGAAAGTGTACCGAAGTAGAGTTCCTTAGTTTTCACTTGTGCACAGGAGAAGATTCAGTTTCATATTATCTCCTGGCACTGCCCATGAATATTGGCAGCTGTAACAGCTTTGAGGCTAGATTCCTTTCTTGAAGGTGAATGTGTGATACTCATTCCATCTCTCACTGTAGTTGCTGACATAGGGGGTTGGGGGACAATACGATAGGACAGTGATGCCCTGCCTCTGCTCTGCCAAAGTGGTGTTATGGTTCACTTCAGTTGCTTTTAATGCTGGAATACTTCTGGGAACTGACTCTGGAAGAAAATCCAAGGCAAAACCTGTTTTTTTTCCATATTTGAGAAAATCTGCTGTGTATGAAACAGTGCTAGGACACTAACTGGGCTCCTATGCTTAAGAAAGATTGATTCATTTGACTGTAGTTGGATAAAGAAGTGTTTTCCTAAAGGGGTTTTGTGCTATCTGCTATGAAGAGAGATGATAATTGTAAGCAACCTGAATTCAGTTGGAATTCAGCTACCTACAGGGAAAAAGCTGACCTAGCTGGATATTGAGAGTACCTCAGGAAGCTCAGGTAAGAAAGCCAATCTCCATAATACTCAAAGTTATTCTGAAGAAGAAACACAGCAAGTGTTTTTGCTTTTAAAGTATCCATTTTTTCAGCCAATGGTAATTTTGAAGCGGCTTAGAACAGAAGCTGGCCTTTTATTAATTTCCTCTTGATTTCTAAGGGTAAGCCAGATTTAGGCATAGCTATGAGCAAGTTCTATTGAAATGAGAAGTCTGAGGTAGTTAAGTGGAGTTACTTACATTTAGAGAGTTTTGGAGAGAATTAATGATTGGAGCATTTGCTTCTCTTCATCATGTCTCCTACAGGCATTAGCTTGTATTGTTAAATAAAGAAACAAAATACAGGTTAACAAGACTCTTGTTTAAAAGGTGGTTTAGATGGAAAACAGCAGAAGTATTGCAAAACTGATCACAATTTGAAAACGTTACCTCTTGGCTATAGTAATGTCTGTCATCTTACATATACACACTGCCTCTATCCTCTTTTACCCACCATATTCAGTCAGAGTGAGATTTTGTCTGGCATATACGCCTGTTTGTTTAGTGCAACATTCATATGATGTGGCTGTCTGTATTAGTATGCGGAGTTTGGTGCTTCCTTGCTTTTTTCCCAACACTTTCAGGTTAGGAAAACTGCCTCTATACTGTTCTGTTCTCAAATGTCCATTTAGATGCCATACCTAGCAGAGTATGGATTGCATTTGACTACAGCCTGGCACAGTGGGGCTGTTACAGGCTCAGGTGGTTATGCATTAGCATCATACCAAGTAAAAGATGGTGGCAAGACATCAATGGAAATAGTTGCAATTATCTAATGTTCTTTCTTCTGTGGGATCTTTTGCAATATGTTTTTTTTTAAGTTAGATCACTCACAATCAAGGATAGAAAGAGAGAAATAAATACAATGAATTTCCCTTTTAAGGGCCTAGTCTTCTCCAGCTTCCAATTTCTATTAGAATCTACAGGTCTTTTCAGTATGATCTACATTTGATTTAGGAATAAGTGCACTTTTCAGATTTTCTACTCAGGGCCCTATATGCTCTTCTGTTAAAGAAGTGCAGTAGGAGTGGTACCTGCCTTGTTTCCACTGCTTTGGATTGAAGTGACTTTATGTGCCACCTGCTGAGCCGTTACAGGTGGGTCAGTGCAAAGTTAGATATCTCACTGTGATTACCAGCAGTGGCTTTTCCAAAAGTGAATTTAAGATGGCAGACAAAAATAAAATAGCATGAAATACTATAATTTGTGTCACCAAAAAATGCAGTTAAAATGAAAGGGAAATATACATCATTAATTAGGTATAATTGATTTAGTTGACAGTGTTAGGAATTTGAGAATACCCTTTGTTATGCTCTAATTCTTCTATGTTCATTCTTCAGTGCAAGTACTGTACTTGGAACTAATTTTCATCTATTACACATTTCATAATACTATTAGTCTGATTAATTAATGCATAATACATCCCGGAGACTAATTTGTTTACTCCTAGCGGGCTCATTAGGACGTGCTATATGAATGTAAGATTAGATTGTAAAGTGAGCCACCTTCTAAAGATTGAATCATGTTTCTGCTTTGCAGTAAGCTGGCAAATCAAAACCTGGTAATCTGTATCCCTCGTGATATGCAGAAGTGTGTTAAGAGTTTACTGAAGCCAGACACCTAGCTAAACACTTCTCATAACTAAAGAATAAAATGATTTCCTTATGATAGGCAGAACTTTATCTATTTCACAGCAAAATACGGATTTATTAAGGTAATTTGCCACTCCTGCGACTCTGAATGCAATAGTACATGCAATTTTATTTTGCATTCAAATGCATGCTGTATTCTCAAATGGGTTCACTTTTGTTATTTTTCTTTTTAATGATATTTTCCAAGCAGAAGGAATGGATAACTCTGCACTGAAGCTAAGTATTCACCAAATGCAGTAAAATTTGGGAGAATTCCCTTGAGTGCTTTCAGTCAGTCTTGACTTTATCACTTGCTCCTGTAAAATACTGTCACAATGTTATAAGTTTTTGCCCAACTGACCTAAGAGAAACTTTCGTTTTTAATGTGCTATTTTTTTTTTTGCATTAGCATGAATTCTGAATGTTTTACAACGTCATTGCAAGCAGTGTTAGAGAGTTGAGTATCATTACAGAAAGAACCAAAGTGGTGGCTCCTCTAGGAATTTACATACTTACGTAATTACATATAAGCTCCCATATATATATCTTCTTATCTAGTGCATATCAGCTGATAATAATACCTTACTCATTAATACTCTCTTAGTTCTGAAGCAGTCATTACAGTTGTTTTCAATTATTTTTGTTTTATCTTTTAGCCTTTTCAAACAGAAGAGGTAGTAAATCAGTACTTTCCAAAAGCTTTGTCTTAGGCCAGTATTCTCTGCAGACAAGTGAGTTACAGAAGTGAGTTTTGATCAATGACCACAAGTTCTGAAGTAAATAATTGTGTACACGTCTTTCCAGAACTTGGATTGGAAGCTTCCCAATATAGTGACATTTTCAGCTTTTTGTTAACCATACAATTCTTACTGTAAAAAAGGTCTTCTTTTCACAGTATTGGAAACCTCATGTTTGAGCTCTGCCTTGATTTGGAAAAGGTGAATCCACACAATGAGGAGAATGGATTAACTGAGTTTCAGTTAACAACTTCACAGAGTTCAAGTTAACAGCTTCACACAGTTCAAGTTAAAATAGCAATAACTAAGGGAGCTTTGAGTTGTGATTTAACTGTCTTTATTCTTCTTTCATGAGAAGTATTTGCATTCCTCTACATACTACTGTGAAATCACAGATGGCCCTAAAGTTTTTAGGTGGTGTCCCATTCTTTCTTTTCATCTTTTTTCTTCTTCCTGTTGCAAAACCTTTTATCTTACTGAACAGAGACAATCTACAGATGTACAGTCTTTGGGCTGAAACCTTAGCTCTGCCAAAGGAATTAGAAGATTTGTTATTTATTTCAGAGTCTAGACTTTAAGTATTAGCATTTTTGCTATGCCATGGTCATAAATTTGTCATGGATTTGTGCTTCTCATTTATTTTGTGGATGTTTACCAGAAACATCTATTGTTTATGACCAATAAAGGAAGTTCTTTTTCTGAATCATGCTGGTGAGATCAGCATATTGCTTCACATATCTATGTTATATGTTAAGTTTGGATTTGAAAGAGCTTCACCTTGCTGTTGTGTAGCGTATATTTTAACAGGCACATTTACAAACCATAATATCTCCATCTTTTACTGAGTGAGGTATTAATTGAATTCATTGTGTAAATCTTTGGCACCAGTACTTTGTCTTTGTGCTTGAAACAAAACAGGTCTTGGAAAAAAATGAAATGTTTCTTGAATAATGAAAAATGGAATTGCCTATTAATAGCTCTCAGTCTTACTAAAGGTAGAGATTGATATAGTCTCCTGTCTTTCAGGGATGATAGCATGAATACTTTTATTTTGTAGAATTTCTGTAAGTTTTGGAACAGAGAGGGATTGACAAACTAACTCTCTCTAAATTATGTCCAGATATTCTGGAATAGCCAGTAAAGAAGCAATTCTGAATGATGTTGACATGATTATGCGCATAACCTATAATATGATCTCATCAACACTGTTCCATTCCAATGATCATTGGAATGACTCAAAGTCAGTGATTGTATAATTCAACTAATATCATTGTGTAATTTCTTTTAAAAATGTATTTTTTAAAAAGTATTTACTTTCAATAGCCTATGAATTACACATTCCATGTAGAAATACACCACTGAAAGTCAGCTGGACATTATCCAGTGTTTCTGGAATGTCACTAAACTCAAATTGATGGTCAGTTTAAAATAATAATAATTTAAAAAAAAATCAGGAGGATTGTCCTGCTTTAGTTCCTTTGACATATTATCCTTTTAGAATCCTAGAGGCATTTCAAGAAATTGCTTCACTAGAAATAGTACTGTTGTGCCAAAGAAACTTAAGGAAAAAGCCGATTGCCTAAGTACTCATCATAGTGCAAAATCTTGTATTCACAAAAGTCCCCTGTTTCTCACTGCCCAAAAACTCCAGCTTCAATGACAGAGAAATAAAATCCATCTCTGCTCTGAAGTTTTACTTTCTACTTTGTAACTACTGTAGTATACAAATGATCTTCATTTATGTAAAGAATGAAATTTGGGGCCAAGTTTATGTATCATCAATACACTGGCAGCTACCCAGCAAATACATCAAGAGATGTGTTCACACTTTCAGATGTCAGGCATTGTGGAGTAAAACACACTTCTCGGATCTTTGCCTTGACATCATTGTCGGAAACACTTAATGTTAAATCTCGATCTCTGGAATGCAATAGAGTGTTGTTTTGACTTCAATGGGAAGAGAACATCCCTCTGAAAGCAGGGAGTGGAGCGCCAAGGACCAACTAATTTGTTTTGCTAACACAGTTCAACTATGTTAGAAAACACTGTCCAGAAAGTATTAAACTTTCCTCTGGTATGGACAGGACTAATAAAACTTCCTTCAGAGCCCATCAGCACCATTCATTTATAATCAACTGGAGGGACTGCTGTCTAGTGACAGGAGACACTGTCCAATCTTAATGGAAACCAGTAGTATCTGCTGTGTGAGTGGGTAAGCAAAACCGACAAGTAAAGATGTCTTCAGAGCTCTTGTGCAGCAGCAAGTATTTTATGTGATTCAAAGCAGGGTAGGCAAAGCTTCCCTCAATGAGTCTTCAGCATCTGTCCTTATCTATAGTTGCCATAGAGCTGAGTAGAGTCCTTTGCCTCAGCAATGCTACTGCCTGCCTGTAAATTCCAGTAATAAGACTCTGGGAATGTCTCTTGCATGTCACTTTTAAATAAATGTATTGGTTAATATTAAGCATTTACTTCCAAGCTCCCTGAAAATATGTAGAGGATAAGGAAAGTATATATTTGTCCTTCAGCACTGATTAAAGCTTGGATTATTTCAGCCAGTTAAAACAATTTATCTTGCCATTTATACTCCTGTGGCAGAGACCAGAGTTGATGTACAGAAAGTAATTCTGGCATCATCCAGAAGGTTATACATTCAGCTCTTGGTACTCTCTACTGGGCTCACTGCAAACCATCAGGAAAGAGGGAAATTCAGCACTCTTCTATTTTAGCAGTTAGTGATCTTTCATTAAATTACAAGGAATGTAATTAAATTACATTGTATGCAGTTATTGACTAAGGAATGTTCTTGTTAAGTGGCTTTGGGAAGTAGATATTTATGTGTCACCTGTAAACATGTTTTAGCAAGCTGCAAATTTCTACAGAGATACATGCCTTTATTGCTAGCCTATAAGTGGAATATTTAGCACCAGCAAGAATGAATATTGTGAAGAGATTGTAGATGTGCAGTCACTGAGGAATATACAATATTTAACTATAATTTTCAGGATCCTGAGAATGTTTGACCTGCAGAATTGAAGGATCCATAAGCAAGTGAGTATACTGGGATGTATAACACTTCTGGCGGCTCCATTGTATTACCTAAAGCCATATCCTGCTCATTTTGTATTACCTAGATTTCCCTTGGAGACAATACTGTAACTATAATAACTAATCATCTGCCTTTTCTTCTCTTCTTAATTCCAATTATCATGCAAACGTTGACCACAAATTTTTCAGCTTTTTCCACCATTACAGCTAACAAAAAGGCATATAATGTACATACAGGCTAGCATTACAGGGTTTTTCTTTTCTTTTTTCTTCTCATTAACATAAGTTTACTCTCAGCTAATTACTTAGAAGCTTATCCACTATTATTTCCAGACTAGCCGAAGCTCGGAAGTTATATTCCACCTTTGAGAAGAAGAATTCAGGGATTAAATGGGATAAGAAAGACTCTGAATACGTTTAAAGAAGCATATATAACAAATCTAGGATTTGGGTTTGATATTATGGCAATGCACATGTATTAGAATGATGGAGATGAAAAGCTATCTGTCTCTTATGGGATGGAGGTGCAGAGGCATATATCAGAGCAAAAGGAGTGTGCACTGTGTGCAATGTAAAATATACAGTAGTGACACATGATTAATTTAAAAGCACTGGTCTATGTTCTTTGAATTCTAAGTTACACAACTTACCTAGAAAACTATAGTCAATAACCTGCTAAAAGAATCTTTTATTCTGAAAATCACCTGTGCAGCTGATGAAAGCTTGAGTTTCCAAAGGAAAATCATTATTAGTTGTTGAAAACACAGTGAGTTGTAATGCATATGTGCACACTAAACAGTTAATTATGTTTCCCTAAGCATAATGCAGGATGAATTCAAGGATAGTCAAAGTTACCTCTCACTGATTTCAGCTATGTTGCACAAGATTAAAAGTATTTGATGTTTTCAATAGCAAGATGTCTTAGGCCACAGTTTCAGCTCTGCTACTGAAAAAAAAAAACTAGCATGTCTTCTTTCTGCTTTCCAGGCTTTCAAAGCCTTTCATTTCAGTCTTTTGCACTTTGCCACTACAAGCATTTGTGCCGATGTGTTGTGTAAGGAATAGAGGAATTAATCTAGATAAAGAGTAATATATCATATTCTAATTTTGGAAAACTTTCTCTAATTCAGTTGTCTTTTTTGATGGTAGCTTGACCTTAAAAAGGCATTCCCCCAAATGCTTCATAGTAATTTCACCCAGAAAACAAGGTAACATAATGTGAATCTGCCCAGTAGCCACAGGGACAATTTTATAGTTGAGAGGAGCATTATGAAGAAACTTAAAATTCAGTCATGTTTTGTGCAAACTTGCTTATACTGTCAGTGCCTCATATGGATCAGACCTGCTGCTGTGCAGATTGCTACTTACACTCTCCATTTGCTCAGTGCTTTGAAAACCACTCCATTTTTTTTGCTAGTAGAAAGTATTCAGTGTCAGGGTTCATCTAATAGATATTTCAGAAATATAGAATGCCATCACTGAGCTCTGGGAGAACTGAGAAGACATTTGAGTAGTCACTTTCCCCAAAAATGGAAAAATCCTAACAGCTGAATTGCTATGCAAGAGAGGAAAACTTTTAAGTCTGATGCTACGTAAATCATTGAAGTCAAGTATAACCCTGACTAAGTCAACAGCAAAGGTGGTCATTCAGACCAGTAAAGACAAGACTTTTCTTCTAATCTTGCAGTCTGTACACTGTAAGATGAGCCCTAAATAGTGTAGCTAACAAGAAATATGACTTAGATGTTTCTTTTGATTTTTAAAGAACAGTCAGTTGAATTTGCTTTATTGCTTGATCTTCATCCTTTAATGTGTACTGTAAATTAAAAACATTCTTTCTGTATAAAATCTATTGAAATCTTTTTTTCACTCCACATACTTACTACTTTCACCTCCCTCCCAGGCTGCCTTCTGTTTGTCATTGTGTGCATTGCACAAGGACAGCTTCAGACAAGCAATATTCTCAACTTTAAATAAGAATCTGCTTAAAAATTCTCTTTGAGGAAAAAAACATACATAGAACATCATCCTTTGTAATCACATTAGTAAGAGACTAAAGTAATTTCTTATCGCCTTTGCAAATTAGGATTTCGTTAGCATGCTTTTTGTTCCTTCCAAACTTTGTCTTAATGAATACACCAATCTCAGTTATGAAGAGAAAATGGTAGAAATGCTGTCAGAAGAATTTAATTACACTCAGTAGTGTGTGAATGTTGACAAGAATGTTTTCTTTTTGCAGATCAACACTAGATGTTGTGGTCATAAAAAATAAAGTGACTCTCAGAATGATTTTCCTAAATAGTTTTACATTTCAGAAATGTGGAGGGAGGTTGTAATTGTGCTTATCAACCAGATCAATAATCCTTTCCTGAACTGATTTCCAGTTTCCTTTACCGTGACATAGATTTTTGGAGATAGTGGTAGAAGTAGGAGGAGAGGGAAAGAAAAATACTTTTTTTGTCTGCTGATAGACTAGTGATCCCTGAATCTTCAACCAAATTGCAAAGCTGGAAATGTAACAGGTGGTGTTCACGTTTCCTCATTTTCTCCAGTACATGATTTATATAGAAACGTTACTATTTTTATTCACAGCAAAATACGAAGCTTATTCTTCTTACTCAACAAAAGGAAGAAAGCACATTCAGTTCAGAGGGAGCAAAACTGAATCTATATTATTTTAAAGAGGTTGTGATTTTTGAAGAAAACTATCACCAGTTGGGCTGTGCTTCCTGTGCATGCCAGGAATGGCCTCATTTGAACTTAGCTAACGTTGTCAGAGGTGACTAATAATTTTGTATTCTTCATTCTTCAAACACTGAGAATTAGGTGCAAAAATATCTTGATGCCTTCAAATGCCTATTTTTAAGTTCTTCTTCTTTCTACACCCTCCAATATGAAAGTTTCTCAGAAAAGCATGTGGTTTTTTTGCATAGCCAGATCTAGCTTCCTGTATTAGATAAGAGGATTTATCAACTGATAGATTTACACATTTGTATCATTCTCCAGAACAATAGCTTTCTTCACATTTGTGTGGATCAAAGTTGGCAAGACTAGATGGTAACAGGACAGAGACGTTTTTCAACTTCAGTGCTGGCACTGAAAGGTGTGAAAAAGGAATGAGTGCTGAACTTCCCCAGACTTCTCACAAATGTGCTTCACATTAAACCCTTTTCCTAATACTTTCCTCTATCTGGTGTGCTTACTGGTTTAACAGTGATTCTTAAAAAGCACTTCTTCTCAAATACCCTGTATTCCCATCTATGCTCTACCTCATGGAGCTCTATGGGGGGAGCATCCTGTTACTCACTAAATACTTGGTTAATGCTGAGTTTCCCCAAACACTCTTCTGAAGTGTTTGGATACCTAGTTCTTAAGGCTTGCTGCTTATGTAGGAACAGTATGTCTTATTTTCTGTTGTTTTCTCTTCTAGTGATAAATCATTCCTACTAAATACTGATAAATACATTTATCTACAAAATTTGAACCTCTCAATCTTTCAAAAACCTATTGGTTAGGACTTGCAAGACATGCAGTTAAACTGTATTTCTCCAAAGACTGAGTTTAAGAAGCCTCCCTCCATCTTTATCGAATTTGGAACTTGCAGACAAATACTTAACCCCTATGGTCAGACTCTGTCAGGGTACACACATATCATACATCCACTATTTGTGTTCAGAGGAGAAAATTACACGTTAGCCAAGCTATGCTAACCTTGACATCCTCTTCATTTGCCAGGGTCTCTGTTACTTTTCACTTGGCTGATAAATCTTTTCTCCTTTCTCCAATTTTTTAACCTTCAAAGATTTCCTGAATGTTTATCTCAGTCAAAAGGGTTTGTTTCTTTTTTTTTGTTTACCTCCTCCTGGGAGTGCTAATACTCCAGAGCATGTCCAGTTGCAGTATTGCTTATCTAGCCAGATGTGAAACAGGATCAGCAATTAATTGCTGATGGGCTAATGGCTCTGCACTGGCTTAGCCAGCTGTGCAGCAGAGTGCTCTCTACACAGGGATGAGTAGTGCTGAACTGAGTCAAATCCTTTTTACATTCCATTTGTGCCAATAATTTCTTTATCATGTTTTATACATTAACATCTGGAATTAATAGTAAATTCAGCTCTTCTCATATACATACCGTCTAGATGCAGAGATACAGACATCTAAACAATGCAGTACGCTGGAAGGTCTGCTGGGAGGAACATTAGTCTGAGAAGAGCTTGTCTGGACACTACAGCTGGTAACAACACTTAGTTTTTCACAAAGGGAGAAAAGAAATCAGAAGTAAACACTCATATTGTGAGTGTTTTATCTGGCCCTTACTTCAGGGAAATATGGGAAGTCAAAATACAGATACTACCAAAAATAATAGGAATAAAAATATAAATTAGGTACTACACAAGCATTCCTTTGAACAAAACCCTCCCTTTCCAAAATGGGAGCTTTGCTGAAAATCCCAATTACAAGGTGAAGGACAGACTGAAGCATGCAGCCTGCTGATCCAATGCTTCAGTGAGAACAGATGGTATTCTGAAACAGTCCATTTGTGATCATTCCATAATAAAGATTAAAGTTGCATATTCCCCAACAGAGGTGCTTTCGGCAGCCTGCCAATTCACAAGTGAGTTCTTGGCCCTATTCTTCCAGCATTTGACTCTTTTTTGGGTTCTTTCTTTAAACTTATCTGAATCACATCATTTTTGCAATGCTAGATCTTTCTGCAAAAAGTCAAGATAAAGAAAAGGTTTTATATTGCCATTGTTTTCCTGTTATAATAGTCGATTAACTACAGTAGGAAATTGTTTTATTGTTCCAGACAATAATCTTGCAGTACTGCTTTTAGTCATACACATGTTGGAGCCGTACTCCGTTTCCAAGGTGTGTGAGGTTGATAATTACACAATGAATGCAGGGCATTCTCTCATTGAATTTGTCCTTGTGAGCTAAGAAGCGTGGGGGTGTTCTAACAAGGCAGCAGCTGTAACTGACATTCTAATCACAGTTGGGAAGCTGATCTAAATTAATTTCTTTTTTTTTTTTCTTTGGTAAGTTGGCTGAAAACTGTTATTTTACTGGTTATAGTGGAGCTCATACCCTGACAGGTTGTATAGTAGCAGACAACCATCTGATAACCTGGAATAGCAACACTGAAAAAATAATAAACTACTCAGAAATGCTAGGTAGCTGGGTATTACCTCATACTTTTAAGCTTAATGTGATCTGATTTTTTATGTGTTTCCTGTAAAATTGATAACTGTATTTTGAGAGATCCATTCTTTTCTGGCTTTTTGTATACAGCATGTCTGGTTTAGAACATTGTCCAGTATCATAGGTATTCCATCTGAAATAGATATCTATATGTATACCCAAGAGAAAGTTTTTAGAGCAACACTTGAACTACATATGCACAAAAAATTGCAGAAACAAATAGGTGTGCAGGTCCTGCACAGATTTGGAAGACATGGAGTTCTTACTGTGTTTTGATCAAAGTAGGTGTTCATTAAAATTGAAGCTAATGCTCGCTTTCACCCTTCTGCAATTACTTGCTGTTCAGTAACCGCTCAGATGAGGAAGCTTTGTTTGAATTCTGTAGTTCTTGTGGCACTTGCCAGTTTTCAGTCTGTGAGATGGAGAATTCATATATATATATATATATACACATACATATATATATATATATATATATAAAAAGGATGGAGTTAAGATTACCCAGTGTCTGTATAGGATGTGTAAAATACTATGTGTTTCTTTCTCTCCATAAATACCCAGTTTCCTATTACATTAGATTATGAACGTAAATGCCTTCTTACTGTAAATACTATATATTATCTCTGAAGAGATCTTCTGCCTTATTTTAGAAACCATTAGAGAAACCTTTTTAACATTTAATACTTGGTTGCAGTGGTTGCCTCATCCTTGAGTCTGGTGGCTCTGACGCCACAAATAAGAATTATGAATGGTAGGACTTTAGTAAATAGCACTGAATATTTTTTGAGAAAAATGTGGCCCAGAATAAAGCAAAATGCCAAATCAATACCTTTGAAGCTCTGAAACAGTAAGTAATTAATAATTCTGGGTACTTCTTTACTGATAAAGTTTCTGACTAGTTTGGCTATAGTGATACTATTTGGTTATAATGCATAGATGTGAAGGGTTAGATGAATTAGTTGTGTTGTTAGGGGCAGTTTTGTAGCTTGAATATACTGTGGCTTGTTCATTTCATCTCTGGGCAGGCAAGGAAATAATTCCAAGTAGGCCACAGCCTTAGAAATGCAAGATCACTAAATAAGATGAAAAGATCTTTGAAGACAAGGCTTGAGTGAGAACTGTAATGTTTTG
This sequence comes from Colius striatus, assembly GCF_028858725.1. Lineage (NCBI taxonomy): Eukaryota > Metazoa > Chordata > Aves > Coliiformes > Coliidae > Colius > Colius striatus. Next base: position 8,126,896 of record NC_084767.1, read on the forward strand.
TGCTGCTCAGTGCTAATCAGTGAGAATTGTGACCTTAGTAATGAAATAAAATGTAATAATTTATTAGGTTTCTCTCCACATGCTGTCAGTTTTTCACCCAGAAGAAATAACCATTACTTTCCATTAAATGTTTGAAACTGCATACAACAGCACATTTCTTGTTCTTTGGCTGTCACAATCCAGAGATCCTTCATAGAATTATTCTGTAACCAGTTCTCTGTTCATCTTCAGACATGATGTGAAGAGATGCCAGAGTGTGTCATATGAGAACAGAAAACACAAAAACAATGCTGTTTTCTGAAACTAGACTTTGATTCATGATGTCAAGATTCCTGCTGAAGTGTAGCATCCATTACCAGTGCTTCATTTCTGTTTTTCAAAGAGCTAGAGGTCCTTGGTAAAACTGCAGTGGGCCACATCTTAAGAGGACTCAATATGTTTTTCCTAACAATAAAAACATTCATAAATACCTTTTTTTTTTCCTCATAATACATGTATTTCCACATTGTAGTTGGGAAGGACCTGAACTTCAGTCACTTTGACAAGCTTTAGACCATCACTACAGTACTTGAATGCAGTTTACCTGGCTTATTTTGTACAAGTTGCTGACTTTGGTTGACTTTGTAGTGCCACAAGTATCAGTAATGATCTTCATGCTAAAGGTAACACAAACATTACCTTCCCAAATGAAGCACAGTAAAGACAGGTTGATTATTTTCTTTCTTAACTACCTAGTTAAGTCAAATCTGGTAAAGACTAGCATAGGCTGACTACTTTCTGAAGGCACATAGGCTACTCTGTCTGGTTACTATGAGTAGACCTCGTGACAATGAGGACAGACTCATTGTCTTAGAACTGCCCAGGGGACGCTAGCAGAAGAAAAGTTGTTGGTGTCTCTCCACCGATGCAAGCTCTTTGTTCTTTTTTGCAATGCTTCCTTGCAGAGCAGATTCTTAAAAAGCTGTCCCTATCCCCCTCACTTTAAATGAGCACATGTGTTTTGTTCTGTGTCCCTGAAATACCTCATGACAATCAAAAGGAATGAGGATGTATGCGTACTGCCACAGGAACTGTGTCCTGCCATAGCTTAGTCTCCGTGTGGCATAGAGTAGTCAGTTCCACAGAAAGAAACTTTGAAATTCCTCCTAATTATAAAGTAGGAGAAACTCTGAAAGTGCCTGACAGCTCTGTTGAGCTGTCCTTCTGGAGCAGTTAGCATGAAGTTAGCACATGAGCTAGATTAGAGAAATGCTATGTATTTACATAAATGCAACATGCGTACCTGTGTGTACATTTGTTTGTATCGTTAGGCGTGAAACTTGGATCTTTTAATTCCTATGCAAGCTGGGCATCTTTTTGTTTTCTTTCTGCTTTTCTGTCTTGTATTTTTAAACCACTGTTAAATTATAGAAATGCAGAAGGTAGTATTTTAGTAAGATGCTAGCAGATAGAAATGTCTCCAGTTTCTAGAGTTGGAACTCTACATTTTTTCCTCTCTTTCTTTAGCTGAAAACACTTCCTTTTGGAGACAAATGCAGTCACATTGATATCACATGAAATTTTAAGTACAGCAATATTGTTAGTGTAATTCCCAGAGGTGTATGCTATATCTAAAGCCAGCAGATCTAAACAACTGAAACTTGGGTGAGAACAAGTCTTTGAAAATCATGTGTAAAGATAAATAGTTTGACACAGTTAAAGAGCAGTAGCAGATGTCTAGTAAAAGCAGGTCTCTTAAAGTAGTGTATATCATCTGAGGTTTTTAGTCTGGTGTGTTTAGTTTGGAGTGGGGAGAGGAGAGAGCAAAATAATCTCTCTCCACATCTTCACCTGCTGTTACTCAGGGAGAATGTGATGCTGTGACACCTTCCATATCTCTCTTTGATATTCATCTAAGATTACTCAGAAGAGTTACTACTTGAGTATCTGCATGTAAATCTAGGGAGTAACCAGTTGTCCTCTTTTAGGGGTGGGAAACAAAGGAAGGTTCACTGTTAGAAATATGTTCTTCATAGCCAAATAAAGCAATTGCATCTGTTCTCATACTTCAACAGAGCTAGAGCAAGGATGTAAGACTGTCAGAATAAGTAAAGTAGCAAGACTAAGTGGCAAAAAAACCTTCTAGAGAAATCCATAACTGTTTATTTTATGTTGGTTTTATTCCTTTATTGAATACTTCAGTTCTCTTCTGACTGATCTGTAATTGGTGTAATTGATATCCCAATTTACCTCATGTTTTGAGTTTTTCTTATGTATACCTTTCAGTTGCAAAATAAAGTAGATGTAAAACTGATACAAATAATGGAAACATCCTCTTCTCACGGGAGTTAGCAATCAATTAGACCAAGTTTTATATAAAGAGTACTTGTATTCCTTCTGAGATTTGGATATCTGTGTAAAATCAAGACTGAAATTTCTTTTTACCTTGAAGTAGACACTGTTTAGTTACATTAAACAAAGTGTTTGTCAGGAATCCCATGTAAAGCCTTCCCCTGTGTGCATGTGTTCTTCATACAACAGGTATGTAACTAACTTTATAGCAAAGAGATCTCACTGGGAAAGACAGACCCAAGCTGGCAATGAGAGACATCCTTTGGCAAGTCACCGAGAGCACTGGAGAGTGACTAAAAATAGATGGATTTTGCTACCTTCATGTTTTACACTGCTTGAGTGTTCGTTACTGCAAGATGAACGGCAGTAAAGGCAAGACATTCCCCAATGCCTCTTTCTTGAGAAAGCTATTAAGCAGCTTTTGAATGTGCCTGCATCATTCTTTGTTTGTTTTCTTTTAGCTTGGGCTTGTTTCTCTCATCTCTGTGACTTCATTACTACCATACAGAGATTACTCTGTGCAAGGCCTGATTTAATACATAAAGGTAGATCTTCAGTTGGTGTAAATCAGGTTTTAATAATCTTGGGATTTGACTGATTTACATCACATTGTGTTTCAGTCTTTAACTCCAGTCTTAAAATTTATAGACCAAACAATTTCTATTGCACCCATTTTACACTGGTTTATATAATAAATATTTTAAATTAATTTTCTCCTTGGATGCTGATTTTTGGGTAAAGTTTTCAGTAATATCCAGGCAAATGACCCCAACATTACTGATCATGAGCTTTTCCAGACAGATTCTAATTAATGAAGTCCCTCTGAACTAAAGAAACGTCATGTTTACTGCTGAATGCCTTTGTCCACTGAAGCTCATTACCAAGACGTATGCATAAGAAAAAGCATTTCTGTTCTCATCGTCCTTCATTGGCTGTGATTCGTTCCAGGTTGCCACAATCAAGTATTTGTAGCATCACAGTTCATTACTGTGTAAGTGAGTTTGATGTCACAGAATCATTGTTTTGTTCCCTGGTTGAGAAGAGGAACAGACTAATTAGAAGGAAAGTTTCTTCTGGGCTACATATGCACATGTGCAGTCTTGGAAATCAGCAGTGCTAAAGAAGAGAATACAAAGAAATTAATAATTTTAAATAGAATTATTAAAAGATATGATGTGAAGGTGCTAAGCAAAAAAATTATGTGAAGATCATGCCATATGAAAGATAAAAGGCAGATCATACAAGTATGGTTGACTTGTCCTAAGTAGGATAAAGAGGATTTCTATTCAACTTGAATTAGCTCATACCTTGATTATGAAATATTTTGTTGACTGATAGATATATTCAAAGAGATTGAATTCCAATGCTGGGGAAGAGCAACTCCAAAGTAAGAGTTAAAATGCAAGAAATAGTAGCGTGAGACTCAAAATCATGTGGTATTTTCAGATAATGTCAAGTTTCAGGTGTTCCTCTTAAGCTGACTCACCCTGCCCTCCCATTGCGTTGGTGCAAGTGCTTGCTGAGTTACATCATAACCAGAATGACTGAAATTATTACAGTTAGAAACAAAATAGCTGTCTTTGATCTCAAAAAGAATACCTGTATTTTTTAAATCCAGATTGTTTCCCACAGTTGTGGCATTGTTTGTCACAACAGCCATGCTGGTACCAGGGAGCAGCTCCTCAAAGAGCTGCTATCTGCCCATTACCTGACTTATGCTGGAAAGGTTTTGAGACCTCAAACTGCTTGCTGGAGAAAGGTTTCTGGTTTGAGTCTTGGGTTCATTTGCAGATTTCACTTAGCAGCCAAACAAAAGATGTGCAGGAGAGTGGCCGTATAATAGGAGCTGCCCCAAGAATAGAATTGTGCCAGTCTTGCCCGCTGCAGGGGGTTGGCACCCAGTAGACAGCCATCCCATTCTCCCTCTTACCTTCACTTTAACTCAAGTTAACAGTCATGCTTAATTTGTGTTTTTGCTTGGACTACACATTTTCATATTAAATTGGATATATTAGAGGCCTGAAAGCCTGTCATTTTTTCCCAGTGCTCCATACTCCTGTTTGCTACTGGTGTGAAAACATGGAATTTCCAATACCAGTCATACAAGTAGATACACTTTGTAATCCCTAGAGATATTTTAGAGTTTTCTAAACACAAAATTAAGGAATTTAAATCTCAACATTGGTGTTACTGCAGCATCAAAATTATCATTCTTGATAGTCCAAAGTCAGTGCAAAAAATGTTTCATGTCCCAAGTAGTGTTTAACCAATTTTCTTCATACTATCCCATGCTCAATTATGATATGACTATTAATGCAATTACTATTTTTTTCAAAACCCTAGGGGGATTATATTATTCTTACCAGTGTTAGATGTTCAAATATCAGCTTGGAAAATGTCAGAAGATGCACACAATGAATGTGATTTCATGATGCTGAGAAGCCACAACATAGTTACTCCCTGAATTTAAAGTTTTAAATTTTAAGTTTGTCTTCATTAATGATGGTTCTTATTTAATTGAAACTAGGGTTTTTTAACATCATTGCAAGCAGTTTTGCCAGTCTTGTTGTCAAATGACAGTGTCATTTAATTTTAGAAAGTTTGTAATATGCATTATTTTACTTTTCCTTTCAAGGAAATCGTTTTCTTTGGGGGGATAAAAAACCTACAAAAAATGACCCCAAGCCAGACCCAAGTAATAGAATCATACTAAGCCTTTTTGGATGGTTTACAGGATCACTGGTACCACTAATAAATAATATGAGGAAACTGTCCAATATTTTTCACACTAGCTGAAAGTTCATAAATCTGTTTCCTTTTGACCCTACAACAGTAAGGAAATATATACTGTTTTTTACAATCAGTTCATTGGCCTTCTGATGTCATGTTGAAGCCTTATCAACCCACTGGGAGTTATCTCTTTAAAATGGACTTTAGGTTAGATTCTAGTCACAGTATTTTTAAGGTAATCAGAAGATTTCAGCAATGTGAGCTGAGACTTGCACTTTTAATCTCCCCAATAGAAAGGGAGATGGCTTAATGGGTCTTTCTGTAGCTTCTATGACTGCTTTGACTCTGCCAGTCTTCATTGCTATGTTCTGCAGCTGTGCAGGAGAATTGTAAGCAAAGGAACGTAAACTGGCCAGTTAAAATACATTGCTGATCAGTGTCCTTGGTATGTACATTTTTACTACTGGATTCAGTCCCAGAATTATTTAGCTTTGTTTTGTATAACATAAATGACTTCAGCTCTCGTGACCTTGACATAATAGAGCCTTACAGCATCACAGTTTTAGCTCATTCACCACTGTAGAAAAGGAAGGTGCACATTTCATGAGTATCCATTTTCAGAGCTGGTACAAATCAGTAAAATACTGTCTGCAAATTAAGCCATCAATATTCTTTCTTGTATACTACTACTATTTTTTTAAGGGTGCAAGAGGAGATGTAGTTCCTAGCAGCTATCTGGATTTTATCCAGTAGGTTCTAAGTCGTAGCAGAATGTGAGATGGGAGCCTGCAGAGGGGGAAAGGTAGGAAAAGGGAGAGTGTAGCGGGTATTGAACAGCAATACAGACTGATACGAATACAAATTAGCCCCAAGTTGGACCTGAGTAGGATCTTGAAAGTGATGCAGATGAACTCTATAAAAATTCAGTATACGTTTCAGGAAGGCTCTTTGAAAATCATTCTGACATGGAAGTATGTATTTTTAACACTTCATGGTGAGAGTAAAAGCAAAAGTATACAGATTTTTAAATAATTCTTCTAAGGTCAAATGAAAAGATTTCTCAGGCTCCTCAACTAATCACACACTTATTAAAAATCTATTTAAAGCATTCCATTGTTCTCCATAAATATTCATGTTTATTTTAATAAGTGCTTTACAGATTTATTTTAATTCCACCTAAAACCCTCCAGTGGCTAGAAAACTTCATATTCAAGTCCAGGTGTACAGACAAATCTGGAATGTATTTCTAAGATACTGTAACGTAGTTATTAAGAGTATTATTAATGACAGCTATTTTTGTTGTTGTTTTTGATTGCCACAAGAGAATATAGAAGCTTGCAGCTGAGATTCTTTGAAGCAACATTCTATTCTTTAGGGAGCAGTTATTTCAATAAAAACAATGAAATCAGTTAGCATAGGTAATAAAATAATTATAGTAATTTATTTTGGCTATTAAGTGTTGAATCCCCTTAGCTAATCATCCACTTAAAGCTGTTACTCAAAGTGCCCTGGTTCCTTTTGCCTTAAAGTTAAACATAATGAATTCTTATTCACTGATAAATCCATTTTTAATAAATTCCTGCTGCGCTTTTCTGCTGCTGTTAATCTGAGTGCTATCAATAATGTCATGTATTGTTACCTACAACTGCTAAAGGATATTTCCCATTGTCCCATCACTAAGAATAGTCAATCCTTGACTTCTTTGTACTTGGTTACAACTGTACTTGAAGCTCACTTGCTTGCAGTAGGAAAAGGTCATTGCTCACAAGCAAGAGCAGTATTAGGGAGAATGTCTTCATGGGATGTTCAGAAAACCCAGTATGTGTGTCAATAGAAGTGCTCATGTTCTGTTACAGAGAAAGCACAATACTCATGCCCTGAAACCAATATAAACTGCTCTCTCATTAATTTAAACTTCCTGTCATTTTACTTTCTGGTAGCTTCCAATAAGCCATTTAAATGACCGAAACAGACAAAGATTAATTTTGTTCTCATTTAAGTGACAAACTCTGGATCTTCCTTTTTACAGAGCAAAATCCAGGCAATCTGTAAAAGGTCTGATTCTAACTCCTCTTTACAGAATGACTGTATTTAATTACAGAGATCAGAATTTTATCGTTCAGAACATCATTGCTAAAGTACCATCAAATAAATCAATTATTTTAGAGTAACTGTCAGCAGTCAAACTCTGTTATCTTTAGAGAAAACATCAGTTTTTGTGTTTGTACGTAATTTTTCTTGAAATGATTCTACACATTTCCTTAGATATAGGACAGTAGATAGAAAGCTATTGGGTGAAAGCTTTGTATGGCATGGATGAACACATACATGGGGAGCGTAGACTTCAGATACCATCAACTGGTCTATAAGTGTGTAATCTAAAATCAATTAAAAATGTTCCAAAGACTTCAGGAGACTTACAGTCAGATTTCAGGGGCCATGTCCAGTAAGAGGTATAAGCATGAGTGAATTTAAGTATGTGAATATTTCCAGTAAGATTGGTCCTTACTTAAAGCAGTCTCATTCCTTTTCTCTGAGTCAGAACCCTACAAGCATATGACAAAAATCCCTCAGTAAAAAACTGTGTATCAGTAGGAACAATCTGTGTTGAAGTTGGTCCTGCAGTGGTAATTTTAGCTGCTTTACTGCTGTATTTTGTCTCTCAGGCCACAAAAAGAGAGAACTTCTAAAGTAGTAAATCCACTCAAGGAAGAGGAATTTTGAAATAAGTGGAAAAGATCCAGGATATATTTTTTATGTGGAATTTGTGATGATCATCAGGGTTTGTAAAAGTTGTCAACTCGCAAAAAGATGTTTCTGTTTGTATGTTTGTTTGTATTTTGCCTCATAATGCTTAATAGTGGTGACTGTTTCCAGGAAGTTTAACCGTGATACTTCGGAAGTACAGGGACAATAATTCCTTCAAGAATCCTCTGAAACTGAGAAGACATTGGCTGAGTATTTTAAGGATAAAACCCTTAGCTGTCCTCTTGGTAGATGTCTTAACTGTTGCACCCCAAATAAATTTTAAATAAACTGCAGAAATTCACCAAAATCTGTATTAGACTGTGAGAGAGTTGACTGATACATCATTGAAACCATTCTCCAGATCTCTGCTTCTAAATACTCACTTTAAAATTGAGATGTTGGGAAGGCCATTATAAAGAGCCTTTGCTATCTTCATTTTGCAGGTTTTTAAGGGGTATGTTTTTGTTTTCTTTTTGGAGTGATATAAATTAACATCTTTTAGGAATTTTAGTCAGGAAACAAGCTGGAACATAAACTCTACATTGCATCATTTTGTTTAGGAATCCTATTTTACTCGTAGTAACTACCAAAAATTGCCATCTTTCATGGAAAGGATTAAATTAAATTAGATACTTTGACAATTCCAATAGAATATAATGATGAATGTTTTCATAAAAATTGTCTTTTTAAAGAAAGCCTTTAAAATAGACATATTCTGTTGCTGAAAGACTTTAATGGATGAAATATATGTTTATTTTCTTTTTTCATTTCTGACTCAGTGTCTAACATGGGGATTTCTTTTTCTTTATCATGCCTCTAAAGCTATTATTCCTTTACATGTTTTCATAGTGGCAATGCCAATGTTTCTTTTAATTTGAAAGTGAGGGAGTGGTGAGATTACATGGTTATTGTCCCTCATGAATTAATTTTGCAGTTCACAGTTTGAGATCACCTGTAACATAAAAGCAAAATAAACACATTCTTCTGCTCAGCTTTGATAACCCTTATAAAGAGCCTGGAATATCATTCTTATAGGTACTATAAATATTCTACTAATTGTCTATAATTGAATTAAGGATGAGTAAAAATTCATTGGAAATCTAAATCTCTTCCAGTAATTAGTCAATTTCAAAAATATAAAGTTAAAATCTCATCTGATAAACACAGGTGTCATTACATTAAAGTAATATTGGTATCTTAATTGACTTCATTGGGAATGCTAGAAATGTAAATACTTATAAAATTGTTCAAGACTTTAAATCTTTATAACCTGGCTATTTTAATGCCTTTGATGCCTAGAATGCCTTTCATAGTTATTTAATTTGCTATATTGTTGGATAGAAAAGCTGCAGGTTTTTTATCTTTGCAGAAACAATACAGTTAGCAGGAGTTAATACATTAGGATACGTTTTTCTTAAAGGCTCTACCTAGAGATCATTTGATTACCAAATATTATGGTTTTCAAGTACATAAAGAAAAAAAAAGGTTGAAAATGTACTGCAAAATATTTTATAGAGGGGAAATAAATCAGATTACCAAAAGTAGTGTTTTAGAGGTTGCACTTTGTAAAGAATATCCCGTTGTGAAACAGCTTGCTACTGGGTTTTGACTGCTTTTGTTCACCAATTTTTAAGTCAAGGTTTCCTCTAAATCTTAGACTTTTTTTTTTTTTTTCTATTTTGACAAATGTTGGAAATGGGAAAGGCACTACCAGAAATACAAACTTGCAGACCAGTCTGTTTACTATGTTGGTCATTTTAGCGATACAACTGTATAAAACCTTACATTTAAAAGGAAAAAAAAAAAAATAGAAGAAAAAGGCACTCTAAGTTCATGGTCAAACAGTAGAGTGTCCACAGACTTTTTTAGTCACCATGAAGCTTTTCCTGTCTTAAAATGCAGCAAAATCCATTCACTTAGAAGCAAGAAAAAATTTCTGTAAGTGATGGATTTAACACACTGGATAACCTTTTCATTAGACAATTATATGTTTCAGTCCATGGGATATGAAGTGTATATTTTTTGTACTACGTTTTCAGATGTCAATGACCCTATTTCATGGAATATAAGTCACACTGTGAATTTAAAGATCTGAAGAAAATCAATAGATGAGACATTGAAGACTCATATCATCTGAAAATGTGGTTTGGTGGTTTTTTTTCCCTCTCTCTTTTTTAATCTTCTTGCTGGAAGCTCAACCCAAACATCAAAAAATTATTGAAAGACTTGGATAATAATTACTAGAGTCTTGGATTTTACTGTAAAGAGCTTTTGTATCCTACCAGTATTTGAAGTCCTAATCCACTAGGTACAATACCTCTGGGTAAGACACCAGTAATGTAAAGAGAGAGTTAATCTATTGAACAATAAAAGTATTACTATACATCAATTTTGAAAATCTTCTTTTACCCACACAATCAATAAACTCCAAATTGTACAGACACAATTGACATTAAAGAAATTACAGTAATTAACATAATTACATTTATAATTACATATGCATGCATTTGGTGTTAATAATAGAGGGCATCTTTCACAAACATACCTTTCACTAGTGTCTTAATGAATGATTAAGAAATTAGGCTATCCTTTAATATATATTCCCATTTATAGTGTGTAAAAGAATCACCTGGTTCCTGTCTGTTTCTCACAGATTTTAAAGTTCAGTTTTGGAGACTTGAAATGTTAAGAACAAGCCCCATTCTCAGAAATGCACAATTAGGAACTTGAAAACGTATTTCTCAGGAAAAAAAGCCTGGATCACCATATGTGCTGATTATATGTAATCCAAGAGGCTTAATGGTGAAGAAGATGCCATTTATGAGTACTTCAGTGCTTTTAGGGATATAACTTTACATTTTTTCATTAAATGTGTTTAGGATTTGCAAACAGGCAAAGCTTGGGAGTTCTCTTAATTCTCTTGTATGCCTTGATAGAAACTATGGAAATCATCTTAATAATGAAAAAAACAGAGAAACTGAAGAATGCGACAAATTAGAACAACAGCCCCCTTTGAACTATCGCAAATTTCAAGGACATTTACCTTGTCCCTCAGTCAAAGTTAATAATCATTTAACCTTTTTGAAAGAATAAATACCAGCAAAAAATGTCCCTTTTTAATGCATTACAAATGTAAACAGATTAAAAAACCCCTAAAAAACAAAACAAAAAAACCTAATGCAGGTATGAAGAGTAAATATTTATCACATATTAATCATTCATTTGGTTTCTACTTAGGAAACGGGGATTGTTGGAAGATCTCTGACAGATATGGATTTATTGCAGTTAAATAATCATATTTACTTACGATAAAACAAGCCCCCAGTTTATATAGGGTATTATTAATCAAAAATTGCATTTCTATAGTAACAACTCAGAAATTGATGATAATTTTTATCATTTTAAGTTTTTAATGTATTTTTTCAGTTTAAAATACTAATAATAAACACTGAGAATATCTTCACTTTATATAAAATCTGTGTTTCTGGAGATATGTTTTGTTTCAATTAGTGCCTTTTGATTTTAGTTGGTTGTTACTGTATTTTCTGAACTAGAATTGTGCACATAACTTGATAAGGAACTCATCTTGGGGCTATGTTCAGATTAATGATACAAAGAGGAATGAGTATGTACATGAAAAATTACTGACAAGGTAATTATAAAGTTAAAACATTCTAAAATATCAACCATGAGTCTTGGACTGAGTGGGCAAGCATTTTGGCTCAAAAATCTGTCTGTGCTTTACTTCTACTAATGGTTAGTTTGAAGAAAATATTCATATTTAACTTTCACCTTTAATGCAGTACTGTAACAATTTTGTTAATTTTATAATGTGTCATCCTGATTTTGAGTATTTCAGACAGCATTTCAGAGGCTGTGGTTTTGTGATGAAAGGCCATTACATGCACAGGCAAGTACTTAACACGTGTAATAGGTCATGATGTGAACTTTGTGGAGAACACGGATTGCTACAGAAATGTTGCAAGAGACGCATAGTTCAGTTGCTGCAAATTCTTCCAGCTGTAGATTTCTAACGTAAAGTTTCACTTTGAGAATAATTGTATAATGTAATAAAAGTTGACCTAGATTTATAAATACCATGAAGAATAATATGAACTTCAAACAAAAGTGGATAATATTAAGGGAAAATATATCAAATATCTATGAGGATATGAATTCTGTGACTAAGGAAGATGAAGTAACTTGCTTAAGTTCAGCATGGGACTCTGATCTCTTGTGCATCCTCATTACACTATACTTCTCCTCCAACATTTCCTAAATCTTATATGTTCACGTTACCCACTTCTGCTTGTTCAGTTGATCTAATAAAATCTGGATACTTTTCAGTATTGATTGGTTCAAGTGTGGCTTAATGGCAGAATCATTACTTTTTTAATCTTGGAACTGCCAGCCCTTACTATGCTCAACTGAAATTCAGTTTCTTCGATTAAGGACTGCCATTACTAATTGTTTTTAAATGTTGCTTGGAAGGCTCTAGTTCAAAAAGTTTCGTTCTTCAGCAATATCTTACAGTTCTACACTCTTAGTAACTCATTAAAACTTTATGTTCTGTGGTATGACCAAAGCCAGAAGGTAGAAAGTCCTGGAACAAAAAATAGAACTTAAATGATAACTTTCAGAAAATAGTGGCTTAATGGCTCCCTGCACTGCCTAAGAGCTGTCTCTCAATATCCAGTCATTCTTTGCATTAAACTGATGCATGTCTGGTGGCAACCACAAGTGAGTTTGCCTACCTATCTCTCATCTATTCATGCGGTTCTGGAGGAAAGGTCAGATAAGGATAATATGTCAAAAGGGTATAATTAAGATTCAGAAAGATTAATACCTGTGGTATTTAGTGAAATTGCCTTCTAGTGGAATGCTCATCTATTACTTTGATATTTAACATTTCTGCTGTTAAAATGTTAGTGCTTGTAAAAGTACAAAATTGGTGGCAGACATTTGGTTTATATACTCTTTTTATACCAAAAAAGAACCCCATAAGAGAAGCAATCAGATTGTTGGGATTTTTTCTTTACCTGGAGTTTTTATGTAAGTCTTTCAGTCTTTCCACTATGAGTTTGTATTTGGTAAGGGTATTTAACTTGTGTCAATCAGTTTGACAGATGTTGTCAGTTTGAGAAGGTGGGGGAGAACACCTTTAACAGCATCTGAGATATGTGGAACTATCTCTAGTGAAATGAAAATGATACATCTGTAGGATGAAGAGGAATAAATGTTATTTAATTCAACGTGAAGAAAAAGATGTTTTTAACATGATTCAGCACATACTTAATACAAAATTGAAAGCAGATGAGTAGCCTCACAGGACTTTGTGGTACATAAGAGCTACAGTTCCTCCAACTATTCCGGCTCCAACTGTTCCAGCTACTGTACAAACACATAAAAGATAACACCGTTGCCAAAAAGTTCAATTAAGATGAGAAGACCAGTTTGAATGGACACCCCAAAGTAGATAAAGTTAAAACTGTAGTTAAACAGGTATGAACATTACTTTTTATTCTTACTCATTATGGATGTTGCAAATAGTTTTTTTCTTATACACAATGTCTTCAAGCTTACAAAACTATGCACAGTAAAAATTAAACCAAAAACATTCAAATGAAGATCTACATAATTTTGCTGAATTCTCATCTTCTTCTTAATCTAAAGTTTCTAAAGTTTCTAAATGGAAATTTTGCTTTATAGAGAAATGGATCGTGCATGACATGTACGTGAATCATCTTTCCACAAATGGAGCTGGTAATTAAGTGAGTCACAGGTAGAGAACTTCTAGATTTACTCAGTAAAACTTCTACATGACTTTACTAGAGCAGTTACAAGTATCATGATTTTGAGTAGTGGAAGTATTAAATTTGCCATATTAAATGTTGTATGATACAATGTGTGTTACCAGTACATTAAAGAATTCCTATCAGTGTAATGATAGGATTTTAAACTGCATTCAAAGCAAGGAATTAGAATTAGAACTTCTCGTTAGAGTAAGTCATGTAAGAGTTTACAAGGTGTAAACAAGTTCACCCTAAAATTTCTGTGGTTCTGTAGAGACTATAATTACTGTGAGTGTCATTATTTCATTGGTTTAACTGTGGGTGCATTTTGTTTGCCAAATTATATATATCTTGAGTTAATGTAATTAACAGTGTGTGTCTGTCCTTAGTCTGGGCCTGACTGTACTTATAGCTAATGACAGAGGGAGATTTGGAAGGTTGAGTACTTCTGTTTTAAGAGTGGCTTCACTCATCATCTTCCAAAGCTTTGGGCATGTCTTTATGCTCAGTTATTGTGTAAAAAAATAATTTCTTTATCTGTTTGTGGCATTTGAATTTTTTTCTTACACCGTTTAGTAAATAGCTAAGATGGATGTAGACTAGGCAAGGGGCTGTAGGAATTCAGAAAGCTATCTCTAGGATTTTGTAAGTAAGTACATGATTTAACTTCCTGGAAGTTTCACGGCGTAAATCTAGTGGTTGGATGTTATGTGACAGAAGTTCCTGTTTCTGATTATAGAAAACAAACATGAAAGGAAATAAAACAATTACTCTGACGTCTTGTAAGTCTCTGACAAAGCTAATAACTTTGTATTCACGTGAAAGACAGGGTTATCCCTCAGGCTATTTTGAGAAGAATGTACTGTTTGTTTCCAGCTGCAATGTAAAGACTCAGGGTCCAGTAATGTGGGACATTTTTTAATATTTGAGTATGTAGTCCTACAAAGTCTGCTAAAGTGATTCACATCAGAGTTTGTGGCATCACACCCAAGGATTCTTGCTGTTTTGCGTGATTGTTATGTATGTTATATTCTAGGCTACACTTTATTCTTCTGTATCTTCAGATAGATCTTGCTGCAATCTGCAAGTCTCCTCTATATGTTAGGAATCATAATTTAAGCTAAGAACTGCACTCACTGATTATATGACTACACTTCAAAAAGTAGAATATATTTAGGATTGCTTTCAGACCCATAGCTGCTTTTTTAATGGGAGTCTTTTTGAGCCCACATTTTAATTGACACATCTCATGTAAAAATTCCCATTAAGCGACAGTATGTTTTATAACTACGAGACACTGCTTTGTTTAAAATGCATAGTAATTACTTATTCATCTTTTATGGCTTACTGGAAGAAAGTAACAGGAAGGGAGTAAGTATTAAGGACTAAGAGAAGACTGAAAGCAAAGAGGGTAAGCTGAATAATGGGAGAGATCGAAATTTGTTTGGAATAAATGCAAGTGTGTTCGGTGCTCTTGCATCAGGATGTAAGAGCATTGTGACTACAGAGGCTTGAATGGAGATTGCAGCTGAAGTAGGGGGGAAAAAGTAGGAAAAGCTTGGGCAGGTAGGAAGGTTGGATGAGGGATCAGCTATGGCTGGAAAGGGCTAAATCAATCATTAGAGCTCAATGTACATTTGATGTGATGGATGCTGAAGGTACAAGGAAGGTTAAAGCATTTGCATCCCTTCTTGGTGACATTTATTGTAGCGATTTTGAAACAGAAGGGAGATATGAAGATGTAGCTATTGCCTGGAAAGTGTCTGGACTGTGAGTTACCCCCAAAGTATAAAAAAAGCCAGACATGCCTTTTCCTTTCTTCATCATTCCAGAAAAAAAAAAAAAACCAAATTGGAGCTGAACCTTTCTGTTTTACTCTTAAATAACATCATACTCCTCCGGAACTGCAAAATGCATATAGTACAGCAAAGGATTATACACCTTGTTTAATTTTAACTTTAATTTGTTAGCATTTAATGGGAAAATATAAGTGTTCAATGTCATAAATAGCTAACTTTTGAACTGCACAAAACAATTGAAACAAAGACGTCTCTATGTTCTTTCATTCAGTCTTTACTCAGAATTCCCAATGAAGTGGGCAGTTCTGTAAGAACTGAGAAGTAAGAAATGTCTTTATTTTTGCTAATTTGATCTCTGTGAAAGGTAGCTAAAATACAAGCTCAAACTGAGCTTTTAATTACCAGATACTGGCAGATTGATAAATTCTGTAAGCTCACCTACTCACATAAAGAATACTTTTTTGCCTCTCCCTTTTAAACAGAAACAAGAAATACAAATACTATCCCATATATTTATCCATTTAGAATCACATATGCTATACCTGCACATACCTGGGATTTCTACCTATACAGCAATTGCTCTTTGAATTACCCAAGTACTTTCTGGTTTCCCATTGCCTGTATCATCTACTTAATTAACTAGTTGTGTCTCTTAACTCGTTATCAACATTTTTTTGTGTGGCAACAAAGGCAATTGCATTGAAGACTTAAGAAACATGCAGAGGATTTTTGTCACTCATGAAGGCATGATTTGCCTTTGTAAACTGCAGGTATCAAAGCAGCTTTTCTATTCTGTTTGGACACACCACTTACTAACAGGAGGATGAGAGGCAGCTGTGCTTCAGACCACATGAGGTAATTTGCAGACACATTTTAATTGCCTTTTAGAGAGCATGAAGGAGTTCCAAATAGTCTAATGAGTTCCAGCAAACACCTGTGAAATGCTTTTAGACCACCATGTAAAACAGAAATTAAGAAAAAAATGAAGCACAAATTTAGCATGTATATTCTAATGGAGGGTAGAGAGGAAAAGTACATTTGCTTAAGTGCTCACAACATTCTCTAAGACTGAAATGAAGAAAATAACAAACCATTCTATATTTTCATACCAACAAAAACTTAGAGAAATATTTCAGCAAATAGTCTTTGTGGAACAGTTAATATTAGGAACCTTAGGAGCAGTGGCTTGTTCAAGGATGCATTATAAATAGTTTCAATGTTTACATGTATTTTTAATCATCATTTTTAGTCATCAGCAAAGCAGTCATGCTCAGTCTTGACTTCAAGTGTATGGGTCTGTACCCACTTAAATCAGTGGTGGTTTTGAGTGCATTTGGTCCTTTGGGGCTTAAAACTTACAGTAGAATCTCGTTGCAATGATCCTGCAAATGATTTAACATTATACTTATGCCTATGAAGTGTTCTATATAAATGTATTTGTGTTGGAATTGTGCATTGAAAACCTCTGATGATAGTGAATTTGTTGTGTATGTTTGTTATTTAATGACTTAATGGAAATAGTATATGAAAACTGCAGTGAAGTTGAGCCTTGAAGTGGAGACTTGGGTATCTAGCCCCATTTTATGCTTTACCTCTGTGAAGTACAACTAATCATCCCATCGAGAATGCCATGAGATTTTGAATGTGCAAAATTAGACTGTGCAGAGGAAATGTTCCAGAAGTAATACATTTGTAAGCCCTGTAGAAGATGGACATGGTGGACATTCTTGTGTGGTGGCTTGTTTTTCAAAATCTATACCAGGAGGACTTACAGAAGAAAATATCTTTAAAATTTCTTTCTTTGCCTTATAAAAAATGCACAATAGTAACTGCTCTTTTGCCTTCAAGATATCCAGCAATTTGATGGAAGTTATAGAAGTTGTACATTAAATATACAGTAGAAGAGTATCAATTTGACAAGAAAAAGTGTATGTTTGACGTTTTGGATTTCATCACTTGAACTTGCAAGACTGATTTGTGGCATGCAATAATGTTGTCTTAAGCCTCTTTGGAAATGTTATAGTTCTCTAATGATGAGAAAACTGAGTGTTTGGTGTTATAGAGAAAGAAGGGAAAGTTTGCTGTTTGAATGACATGAATGAAATGACAGTTCATCTCTGGACATTGTGCTGTGAGGCTGCCGTATCATTACTTCCTTAGCAATGAAAAATTCCATTAAAAATCATCTCTATCACACACTTTCTCATAACGTATATTCTTCCTCACTGGCAAGGACAAAACTGTTTAGTGTATACAAGTTGAAGAAAAGACTTTATGTGTGTGATGCATACTTTAGCTTAGAACAAATACTAAACTGAGGGCAAAAATAGAGAATATCTGTTCCTCTCTTCTGATTAATCCTTCAGGATTAAGAATGTCCTCTTTTTTTCTGGATGTTCAGACATGAGTAAGAGATAAATTAATCCATTTTTCATTTCTTACACAATAGAGACAGATGAAAAAAACCCCATCTCCCTATCATGTGCAAACTATACAGAGTCTTAGATCTGGATTTTTTCTCTGGAACTGTGTAAGTTTTCTCCTATTGTGCATGGACTGAAGGGGTGCAATAAACGGCATCAAGAAGGCAACAAGGTAGGGCTGAGATGTTGTTATGACAGACAAGTTACACAATTGGCAATACGGTGTAAATAGCTGACAAATAAAGGCTCAGGGTAATCCAAAAGTTTTTAATGTTATTTATCCCAATATATATGATGATACTTACAAATTATTTCTCCTCAGCATTTGAATCTTTTGATAAAGTTAATTTAAACCTTTTTTTTAAGGTATTTTGAAAGTACTGTCAATAGTTTGATCATAAAATTCACACTAAGTTGCATGGAAGTTGCAAATAATACAGTAATAAATATCTGCCCAAGGACACTGTGAATCTGAAAATTAAGGCTTTGTAAGGTATATTCTAGTTACTGTAAATACAGTAAACATTGCTAGAAATAAAAGCCCAGGTTATTATTTTTATGCTCATGCTACCCGTATCTGTCTCTGTTTAATTTTCCTTTCATTTTTATCAACTTATTTGGTCTAATCTTTTTTCTTTACTTTTCTTCTTTCTCTATGCTTTGAAAAGATTCTAGGATATGAAGTCTGTGCTCTCTGTTCTTGTTTAAGAATGGAGGAACTGTTACTAAAGATCACACTCTTTGATCCATACGTGCCTTTTGTTTACCCTCTCCTTCTCTGGCGTGTCTGGACATCTTTTGCTGCATCAGAGCACAGTTTGCTCCAGCAAAACCTCTTTATATCTTCAAGAATTTTCGCCCTTTTGCTCTTATATACTTTTAAAAGGGCTAAACACTGTAGAGATATTAAAAATCAATAAAAACATAATTCAAAGTTTCATTATAACATTATTGTAATTCCAAAGGTAAAGGAACTCTGGTTTCTCATGTAAGGAAAGTGAAGAGGGTTGAGATTAAATTTCAGTTTTAAAATTGCTATCACTTTGACATACACATTTAAGACAGTATAGCTTTAAGTCTGGCTTTTAAAAATACTTAAATCTTGCTCAACTGATGGAGTTGTATTAGACACTGAGAATTATGCTTTCACTTGTCATCTTCCACAGTCAAAACGTGGTTTTGCAGAACTAGTCTGAAATAACATAACCTTTGTGATAAAAATTATTCTATCTGTGCCAAGGTAAATGTTTTCTAATAGTTTTTATGTTTATTATGTGGTTCTGGACAATTCTTGAAGAAACAATTGTTTCTGGCTTTCACAGGCTTGCTCATCATCTCATGAAGATGAGGGGTCTGGCTCCAGGGTAAGCCTGAGATTCTTCAGAAACTCAGAGCCACAGGATCCATGGGAGAGGTGGGAAATTTGTAGGGAGAGGTGGTTAACTTCTGATTTCAAAAATAATCATTGCCATTTGTAAAGTACTTGGGATAGACAGTTTTGTGAGGTAGGTAGACTCTGCTTGTTTGAGGTTAATTATTTAATAAAGAAGGCATATTTGCTAGTGTTTCTTCTAGAAGTGAGTGATTTATCTCATTATCATCATAACTATCCTGCAACATCACCGAACATCTTTCAGAAACCTTTAGCTCTTCTTCATAAAGGTATTTCTTCTTTTGAGGAAAGTCTGAGGAGTTCATTGCAACCTGATTATGCTGGAATACAAAGAAAACTCAATTTTGGTTTGTGTTTGCCAGCAAATCCTCTTTGTCTATGGTGACTCTTGAATTATTTGTTTTTTAAGCTGTCCATGCTCAGTACTTGAATAGTCCTAAAGAGATTTAAGGAGTTTCAGTTTAAAAAGGTTTCATATCTCCTAGTTTATGAATAAAAATAGGAAATTTATTTTGAAACTGAAGCTTTCACTTTGTTTTTCCCCTGAAATTCCATAGAATATCTATCAAGATTTGACTACAGATAGAAATATCCTTACATGAAACAGAGTTAATCAGTAGTGGCAAGTCTTTGATATGCAAAAAGGGAAAAATTTACAGTATATTAAATGAAAACACAGCTTTTTGTTGTTGTAATGGCATTGCAGGGGACACTTTGGGCTATGCTAAGGAAAAACACAAAACCATTTGATTAAGAGTGTTTCCTTAATGACACCAAGGGTATTTTGAGTGTCTTAGTTAAGTCATGATAATAGATCTTGTTTACATTAATCATTACTCTGTGACAGAAGGATGTTCCTACTTTCAGAAAATCTAAGATAGATATTTGATAGGTGTTGCTCAGGCTCTCCAGAGCTAAGTCCTGACTACCTTGCATTGGAAGTCTGGATTAGCAGATCTCTCTCTGCTCCTGCTAAGTAGCAGATTCACCTGTTCAGCTTCTTGGGACTAGTAAAAAATAGAGAAGATTTGGGAGTATGGAATACTTTTCAATTAAAGGAGATTAAACAGGGAAAGTACACAATTCATATAGCTCAGTAAAGTCTTAAGTAGGGAAAAAACAAACAACCATAAAAGCTTCAAGATATTTTACACTTTAGTGAAATGTAAAGGATGTGTAGCATGAGACTCTTACTAGTATTCATCTCATAACAGGGTGTAGAAAGTGGGCAAATAGGTGGCAAAACACAGGAAAAATAATAGCCCGTTTTTATTCTAAGTACTAACCTATATAGTTGCTAGTGGAGGATGCACAAGACTGGGGATGGAAAGAGAGGGAGAGGGTGTTAAACCATGTAATTGTGCAGTTCAGGTTGATCTAGACACAGTGTGCTCTGTGTATACATCTTTGCATAGGATAAAAATCCTTGATGTAACTGTAATTTCAAATAGTTGCAACATAGAGCTTTACATCCCTCCAAAGACAATATAGGAAAAAGCATCTGTTAGAATGAAAATTAAATCATTCTTAATGACATTTCTGAGTGTGGTAAACTGAGAAAAATCTGCATTACTTGTTGTGAACATGCCTCACTTTTCTTTTTGCTTTTTAATGTGGTCTACCTATTATGGAGTTGTCCAAAAAGAAATCCTAAAGGAATGTAATAGGGAGGAGGAAAATAAGGATTTGTTACACTTTGTTAAGGCATGCATTCTAGTTGGCTTCCCTCCAGCTAGAATGGATTATTCTTTCCAGGGTTAAAGCCTGGCATCAAAGAAGATCTCATGTCTGTAGTAAAGATAGGGAAACTGAGTGAACTGATTAAATGGCTACCCATGATGTCAGGGAAAGGCTGACAGTTTTTCAAAGGCTTATACAGGGAGAAAGGTGGAAAATGAAGCAGAAGCTATCTGCTTCTCTTTCCCTTGGAAGAAACAAGCTGCTGTAAGTGCTAAGTGTTTACCAGCCTTTACCTATTCATACCTTTTGTCTCCCTATTTTGTCTTTTTGACTATTGAGTAAATAATGTTTTTTTCCCTAAAGATCCATGTGACTGAAAACTGGCTAAAGAATCTTGTGAGGAAACCCTCATGGATGCCAATCTTCAACTGGAACTTCTTGTCATAGACACTGTAGGGAAGTTCCTACAGATGCCAAAAATCCAACAGAGACACTGTCATTAACATGAACGGGAACCAGACAGGTGTATTCCTGCACTGGAGAGTGCTTGGATTACACAGGCCTCTGCTGAGCACGGCACATGAAGCCAAGTGTCAGTCATACACTAAAATGAAGCAGAGAGAGGGATCTGGTTTGGAGAGAAGCTGCAGTTATATAGTCAGCCTAAATTAAGCAAAAAAAGACAGAAATATGAATTAGTAATCATTCATCATCTTTAGTAAAGTGTTCAATCATCTGTCTTTAAAAACAGTAGCACGTTTTCCTATTAACAGCTAGTTCTATCACAAACATATATAATGTTTATCATGTTTTAGGATGGTAAACCCTCTCTCTGTGCTTTTTTTGTTTTTCACTGTACTGTTATTCAGAAGAGCAAAGTAAATGTTACTAACTGCTTTTAGAGAGATCAGGGTAAATGTACAGCAAATGCTTAGAGATGTTTCCTGTTCATGCAAGGACTGTTTTAAATCTCTACATGAAGTGTTAAAAGCTGTAGCACAAGTACAGCTGAATCACAAAGCAATGTGATTTTTACTTTAATCAAGGTAGAAAAATGGAGCTTTTTAAAATACATGGTTAATATTGTACAAGCTTTCTGAAAATAGGTCACTGTAGTGTTGGAGTCAGACCTCTGTTTCTAGCCTTCAGACTTTTGGAACGTATAATCAAGAATTTACAAATAATTAAGCCAAACCATAATAAAGTCTTACATTGCCCAGAACATGAGCCTCATACTCATATGGTCTTTATTTGTATAAAATAAGCTGTCCACATATAGTCCTCTACCCACCATTGATTACCTAATTACACAATCACTCCATCAGTAAATCAGCACAACATCTGTGACCCTACATGTCACTGCAGTAGCCCCCTCTGATTCCCCAGGAGCTTTGCCGAGGCGGTTCTGCTGACATAATATATTCATTATCCATTAGATCTGGCACACATTCTGCAGTGCTCAATTACAATACAATCGAGCGGAGGGCCTGGTGTCAGCCAATGTAATGACTTTCTGATTATCTGTCTTTAAATGATGAATGAAATGAAAATGTACTATTCAAACCAAATGTAAGATTGCTAAAGATGCTAAATGAAAATTTTAGGCATACACTTTATGGAAAGAGGGATGAGGTTAGAGGGTAAGGGTTTACCTCACATTCAGAAATAAAAAGGGAGAAATATTTTCTTAAATAAATGTGAAACTATCTGGTGGCATAATACTGCCTTCAAAGTCATGGTCCTGTGCCCATGCATTTTCTGATCGTCTCAGATGTTTCCAGTCTCCTAAAAATTCATTGGAGGGATTGAAATTGTTATATTTTTTAAATTAATTTCATCTATTTTGTTGGAAAGATTTCGTTGTTTAACTTAGTAATAAGAGTTCTTTAAAGTTGCTTATAATACAGAGCTGTAATAATGTGTCACTTCCAACTTCATGTATTTTTTATTTGAAGAATTCTGGAGAAAATAATGCTCTACTAGGTTTCACTTCAAAATACATTTCTACATGGAACTCTATTTTTATAGCCTATTTTTAAAGAAATGTTTGGGAGCAACAGTCCTGGTCTCCATTTCATCTTCAGATAAGAAGATAAAAGATGTTCCTGATGTGCAATACCAATCTGTAAGACCTTAGATAATGATGATGTAGATCACTGCCAGATGTGGTTTCTTGGATCATTTCTTAAAATGACAACTTTAAACAGCATGTAACCAAGTCTCAAAGAGTGGGCTATTATCTCATAGGGTAAATACAACGTATCAGTGTTGGAAATAATATTTTAACTGATCAGTATCCTTCTAAGTAGACTAAAACAAAATGAGAGATTTCAGTATATGCCAGGATTATAAATAGATGGGAGATTCATAAGCATTCTGCTGTTCAAATAATTATGAAGCAGATGTTTGATGGTACAGTCATTTCTGTCTCTGTTTACATCTTCAGTTATTTTAGTTATAATTGAAAATCCCATAAAGCCACGTGTTGGAGCCCTCTTTTAATCTTCCTTAAATTATAGCTTCCCATTTTACACCCTTAAATTGAATATTTCAGGCTTTTGAGTGGTGTGCTGTTTTTCTGAGAAATGTAGCTCTGTCTTTTCAACCACACTATGACCAATTGCAGGGCTAATTTCTTACCCGAAAACGATCATGGAACTTACTTTTACAATGAGACTTTTACAATGCATCTAGATACATTTATCAATATCCTGATATTTCCAGTCTAATACTCATTTAAATACAAAATTATTTTGACCTGGAACACATTGTGGACTTTTGTTGCTTGTAAACCTTGTGTGCATCTTCTAAGTATACATTACATCAGTAAAAACTTAAATTGCAGTAGGGAAGTTTATACTGAATAAAAATGAATGAAGGCAGTAGCAAACCTCTGGAATTTGTAAAGATGTCCAGTTCAGTTATAGAACTTGATGCTGCACAGTGGCTGAAATACATTTATTTTTGCCAATATTCTCCTATTGGAGGAGCCTGAGGGAAGAAATCAAAAGAAATGGGGCTACACTACTGGTGCTTAGTGATTTATGAAACATTTATGAATAAATTTTAGATGGAAATGAATCTGAGTTGTAAAGAACATCTCTAAGTGAAAAAATACTCAAAGATTTAGTTGCACTCAGGTGGGTAGTCAACTCTTTCTGAAAAAAAACAAAACCCAAAACCCAAAGAGGAAGGTGTTGAGATAACATGAGATGGACAGGTGCTGTCAACGTACAAAAGGACATTTCTGCCCTTACAAATACGTTACTTTAGTCTAAACCAAGGGGCAGAGTTTTTCTGGGCTGGTCTCCGGAGTCCAGATGAATCATACAACCTCATGAAATGAAATTGTGAAATCTGTTAAATAAGAAGAGACTTACTGGTGACATAAATTCAACAAATACATTACTATCGCTCATACTATTTTAATCATCATAGGACCATTCTATGCCCCTTTTTTTTGCTCTTAGAAAAGCAAGAATTGATATTTTTAGAGGTCAGTAATTTTTTTTCAGCTCAACTATTTTGGCAGATGGCAAATGTCTGTGTGTAAACATTTACTTTGAATGATAAAGATATTTCCATCAAATTTAATTATTATGCAGTCCCACCCCTCACTCTATAAATAAATAAAATTAATTCCCACCATTTAATGTTTTCACTTGGCTATAGTACCCAAAACACATAAAAAGTTGAAGTGGCTAACAAGTAATTTTTGTTTTGTTTAATTTTTTTTCCTCTCTTTCCTCATTGGATATGATCCTCATCAGCTCTGAAGATTTGTAGTGCCAGGTAACAAACCTGGGATAACATTACAGAGTGAAAACCATAGGCTCTTCCTTAAATAGAGGACAGAGGTGACCTCTGGAAAAAGAATGCAATTTGGTGCTGCTCCACTGGATTTACTCCTGTTATTGCTTGTTAGCATTAAAAGGTAAAAAGCCAGATAGTAAGGAGAGAAAAAAAACAGTGTGATGAAAGTCAAATAAGGGTAAATGCTTGATGAGATTGTAGTAATTTCATGACTTTCATATTAGATTAGAAAATTTGCAAGTTTTCAAATTAATTGGCATAAATACACATATTAAAATAATTATAAAATGATATTGAAGGCTAAATATAGTATCTTACTGTTTCTTCTGTAAATTGGATGCTGATCTTCTGTGAAATAACTCTAGAGACTCTTGTGAACCATACACAGTTAATATTTGTTAATATTTGATGTTAGTATCGAAACGTTAGCAAATTAGAAAGAATACATGTGAATTTTTTGTTGTTCCCAGTAATTTCTTTCCCCTTTTTTCCCCTTTCTTTCCTCTTTTCCATTTCATACTTAGAACCTTTCCTCACTGAGACAGGCTGCTCTCCCGGGATGCCAACCCCCCTGATGCATACCCTCTGTGTCAATGTACAGCTAGTGATACGTTCGAGAGATAAATTCCATGGAGTGAAATGATGAAATTTAGTGTACATGTTAATTTCATTGTAAACCCCAAAGGGTTTGACAGCTGTGGGGAATTGATGGAGTACACCCTGCAGCAGTACTGTTCTGCCCTCCAGGTCCTGACACTATACCCACAAAAGAGCTCAAGATGTCGCCTTTGTTTTAAAGGAAGGTATCTAATGCCTGAATTTATCCTAGCCTGGGATACAGCTCCCCTTGGGTTTTGAATTACCTCAAGTGATTTACAGCTTGTGCTGAAAGGCTCCATTGTATTCCCAGTCTTTGTTAGTGGCATAGGCTGAATGATTTAAGATGGTGGTTATCAGAGGTTATTGTGTTGTCTGGATAACAGGAGGAGCTTCCTGCTTGTGTTTCCCACTCATGTCGTTTTTTCAACCTTTTCTATGCAGGGCATATAGACTTAGCTTTCTGGAAAGAAGGGAAAAAAAACCCCTTATTGTGGCAACCAAATAGAAATTGGACTAATCTTTCAGTGGTCAGTTGTTATTTTCCTCTCTTTTGTTTAATCATGCACATGTAGAAATGTACTGCATATTTATTTTTTTGTAATCACCTAATGACCACTTTCTGACATGTGATGTGCAGTGCAGACAGTTGGACTGAGAAGCCAAATCTTCAAGGACAGCCTAGAAAGCTTAAGACATCAGCTTTCCATTATATCAACTACAGCTGCTCAAAGATACTGGGATCTAAAAGGTGTTTCTAGCCTCCCACAACTAGTTGGAACAGATACTTATCCATTTCAGTGATATTAGGTGTCATCTGCTAGCCCTATTCTGCTTGCTAGTGGTACAAGAATATTTATGTAAGTAAAAGCTACAACTCTAAGGCTTTTCCCCAGTCTTTGATAGAATAGTGATGTGCACATTACTGGTCTATGTGTGGGCATATTTTGGATACCCAGAAAAATGCATAGGTGCTTACCAAAAGAGTTGTAAATTTCAACTAAAATATATACCACTCATGTTGGGAAACAAACAGGCATTAGAAACATTAGACATTAGAAACATTAAACATTAGAAAGTATATATTTTCACTAATTGGAAATAAAGTTTCAAGTCTCTTAATAAAAGTAACATTTTATTCTCAAGCCTTTTACTGATCAGTAATTTAAATACTCAATAACAGGAAGGCCAATTTTTTGGAAGCTACATAGCTTTTTTGTGTGTGTGTGTGCATGTGCATTGTTAATAGCTGTTCTCAGCAATCAGCACATTTCAAAGACAGGTTTAAAACACTGTGCTGGTGAGTCTAACCTTTCCTCTCATTTTCATATATGATCACTGGTTTGCCTCAGATAAATGACAAAGACAAGCAGGCCAAATGAAGTCTCCAGGTTTTAGTTATCTTTTAATAGTAACTCCTTGTAATTTGGTAAACACAGAAAGCACGACATGTCTCAGTAGCTTACAAAATAAAGCTGAGTCTCCATTTTCAAAGTAGTGGAGATTCAAGCCTTTCTCACTTGGTTGTCAGGTTTTGATTGACAATGATTTTCCTACAGTTTTCCCCTGCTTCGAAATATCATGGGAAGGATATTATGCATTCCCAACCTGTCAGCTTTGGCTGCCTTACAGAGTGTTCAATTACGCTCTAATCGAATAGCTGCCCAATGTAGGCCACATAATGACTTCCTGATTATCTGACTTTAAATGATAAATGAAATGAATATGTAACATTCTTTTCAAATACAGGATAGTCACTGAGCCAAATGAAAACTGATTTTGTGCCCTTTTGTCTGAAAAAAACTGTATTTTGTTGTAATTCCATTCAACAGTTGTTCTCTTGCTTGTTTTGCCTTCATTAAGATAAACATAGAATGAGTTATCTAGGAAAACATTAGTCTTCATTTTTGCTTTCTAACAGATGCTGAAGGTGTTAAACAGTGTTTGGATTGTTCTCCTTCCTCTCTTTACATTGACTTGTTATAAAAAGCAAGGTCAGATTTATATGATCAGTTCCTATTGGGAATATTTCAATACCTGCTGGCACAGCAACAAGTCTGTTTTGAGTAATGTATTATACAGAAAACATTAAGGTCTGAATAAATTATTTAGCGGTGATAGTGCTAGATGTTTTTCATTTCCAGTCTGTGGTATTAGTACTAAGCAACCAATGTGGCGTTTGAAGTCAAATAAACCTCTGCCACCTCATTGGGATGGCATAAATTTATTATGCTAAAGTCAGAGCAGAGTCTCATAATGATCTTTCTAAGGCTTGTCATGGAGATTCTTCAACCTCTTTACCTGACAACCTATGACAGACATTTTTCTGAAGCATTTCTGCTTAATTTTAGATATGACTGTTTGCACCAGAGTGATTCATGAAAAATGTCCTAGGTAGGAAGACTTTAACTAAAGCAACTCCTGACTTTTTGACACATTAGCCTGGTACTTGTAACTTCTAAGCCACTAGGAATCATGTGATGTGATAGATAAAAGAATACTTGTGGTGAAGTTAAGCTCACTTTGAACTTTGTTAATTGGCTAAAGCACTAGCAGTCCAGGACCAGCTCCTAGATGAAAGATGTACTTTGACCCATTCTGAACAATTCATCCCCAAACTCAGTTGGCTCCTGAACTATATTCTTCTTTTCAGCATAATGTATAGATACAATAGTCATGTAAAATACTCAGACTTGGCTGCAGCAAAACCTTCTTTTTGTTCTTGCTATTAGGCAGATCATGGCATGAGCAGATTGATGATAATCCAGTCACGAATGATGTGTGTTGAGATACATTATGTCCCTATATGTCAAAGCAGGGGACAGAGAAAGGCTGCACACACACATGCACACACACACACATGCACACACACGCTCCTCACCCCGTTTCAATTCCAAGTGCAAAGCATGATAAATCATCTTGACCTGATCAGTAGATAATTTCTACAAACCAGCAGGTCTGCTTTTGAGATCTCTCCTGTATGTTTATGTTGTCACTCAAAGTTTGCATTTTTGCAGGTAATGGATGCATTTTACATGCTTTAACATATTATAACACAGCTTTTGCATTATTGCATCTTTATATCATGAGAGGAACTCTGACTTGAAGGGGAATGCGTTCTGGGAGGGAAGAGATTAGTGACCATTTCCATAGCACTTTTGAGAGTAGTAACAGGAGAGTGAGCTAGAAGAGTCTGATCAGCAGATAAAATGGCACTAAGGATACATTGCAGAAGCAGGCAGAGAGTCTATGGATGTTGGCAACAACTCCATGAAGATCAAAAGATCCAAGTAGATTTTGATTCAGGAGATCAGAACTGTTTTATTGTTTTCTTCTGTGTTACAAATGTAGTGATTTGACAGGAACTGAAGTGGTATTTTAGATATTAAACAACACATTTTGAAGTGATATAAAAAAATCCTGAATTTTGAAAAGATGTGGCATTTCTAATTAAACTTCTTGGGGCTACATATTAACAGTCTTTCTAATGACTGTCTCACAGTAGGAACTCACAACAGAAATAAAACTAAAGGTACCTGAACTCATACACAGTTAAGTACTTTCAGCTGCCTAAGTTCTCTTGATTTCATACTGCTGTGCTTGTGATTCTTTAAATCAGCTACAGCTGAGCTGGCTGCAGCTAATGGATAGTTGCTGAGAGCATGGTTATTTCCTTAGTAGATCCGAAGCGAGATGGAGGATATTTCTGATTAGGTAAGGTAGTATTTATACATAGAACAAACAAATTTAATTCATTAAAAATGTCTCCTTTCTCCTTAGATTCTCTCTTGTGTTTCTTTTTTTTTATTCCTTTCCCTTGTACTAATTGTTATTATGGCAGACTGAGGTAATTATAGTGTGTGTCTATACTGCTGTAATGACAATTCTTACAGTTATTATGCAGGCTGACTAGTTCACTGTTCTTAACTCCCTGCACTTCAGTACAATCAGCTCCCTCAGTGTTTGCCCTGGGTTTTTTTATTTTGCTGTTTTCTTTGTTGGTTTTTTTTCTTTTTTCTTTTCTTTTTTTTTAACAGATGAAGTGCATTTTTATGTAGTTGCTGTGTTAATTTTAGCAGTGCTTGAGCTGCCTGCTTAGAAGCGATGTCTGTCACAGTAATGCAAACACACTTTCTCTTACTCTTTGGCATTCAGTAAAGAATAAATAAATATTTTTTCCTGTGGTTTTAAAGATATTCTGAAAAACCTAAAGAATGTGAAAGTAGGAAAACAGCTAACTCAGGTGGTTATTAGTTCATCTCTTGTAAACACTTCTTTACTGAGAGAATTCTGAAAGTAAGGAAGTCTGTAAATATAATTCTGAGAAATGTTTGTTAAACAGATGAAGGGAAGAGTAAATCAATCCAAAATGTGTTCTGTCTTATTTCAAAGGTTAGCATGGGAAGAATGTGACAATATATTTTCTTATGCTTTGTGATGTATACCTTTCCCTCTCGCTTTCATCATTCCCTGTTTCTCTAATCTGTCCATAAAGAAAACAAATTACTTGTATGAGCACTGAGAAGGTCTTTTTCTGTAAAGACCGGTCACTCTATGTTAATTGTGACCTCTGCTAGAGAGGGAAAATAGATAAACAGAAAGACAGGAGTGTGAAAGGGTATAGGCTCTTTCTAGAGTTCAGACAGAAAAATAGGGTTTTTGCCTGCCTTCTTCCTAGCAGCAGCTTTGCTAAGAGCAATCTGGTTATCTAGTCATAGGGCTTTGCTATTTCTCCAATCTAGATGACAAAATACAAATCTCATTTAGGAACACCACAATATTTATCTGGTAGCTATTTACACCTGTGTTGCTGAATATCTCTTAAGCAGGCAAATCCATCAAAAATAAATCTTTCTGGTCTGAACACAGACATTAGGGTGTGAGTTGTGTTATAAAATATCCAGTTTTGAAACTAAAGAACACAAAGTAAAATAGTACTAAAACCTGATCCTTAAAGAAGAAAAAAAAAAACCAAAAGCAGCAGAAACCTTTACTGGGCCTCAGAAAGGCTAAGGGAAGATGGTATACAAAGCTTTCATCAGGTCTTGTGTGAACACAAAAACACAAAGAAATTGTTCTGAACCTGCACTTAGGTTGGTATGTGTGATCAGTATGTGCTCTAATGATGTTAATCAGCTAGGCAATTTGAGATACAATCTCTCATTTTTGAAACTTGATTGCGCAAGAAGCATAATTGGTACAGACAGAACAGAATGGAAACACCTGTAAAGGGAAAGATGACCTGTTGCTAATTCCCTAGAATGAGAGTATGTTGCTCCTTGATCATCAGGACTGAGAGATCAGAGAGGATGATTATTTTAAGATCGATAATTGCCCTTTTATCAACTGTCTTTGAATTCAGATGAGTTAGATGAAATATGTAACTTACTGCCCTGTTTACATGTAGGATTCATGAATGTTGCTAGAGGGCCATGTAGTGTAATGACTGATAGAGCTGTGTTGGCAAGTTGTGCATTTCTAATTCTATCAAGATTGTTTCTTCAGAATCAATTACTCCATGGAAAATTCAGGTAAAAGCAGGAGCTCTGTGATCTCACACCAGTGCTCCTTGAGGCCTAGGAACTGGCAGTTAGCTATTGTTTAATTTTTCATAGGGTTTTTTTGTACTGGTTAATATGTAACAACACGAAATTAATGGTTTGTGTGGTTGGTACACGAAGTTCTGTGCATTTTCAGGGATGTAAATTGTCTTGGCACGTTTTGGATACTCGGCAGGAATCATGCATTTGTAAGTGGGAGAAGCATATGAATGCAATGCAGCATATGAAATAATGGACTCCGATCCTCTTTTGAGAAACTTTTGAGGAATATTCTCTTGAGAAAGGGGGAGAAAAACCATGGGTGTCACTGAGTCATGATTCATATGGCAGTTCTAAGTTGTATGGTTGTTTTTTAGAACAACTATTAATAAATAAATAAGGAAGAAATTTCTAATTTTGCAGCTGAGTGCTATTTTTTTGAGGATGATACTGATGGCCTTGCTATTGTTGTAACCAATACTGGTACTAACTGAAGTATTTATCATAGAAACATATGTGAAATGGTGAAGCTAAACTTGTCAGAAAAGCTCTAGGGTTTTAAAATACAGGAAGCCTCAAAATTTGTTTAAATATTTATTAAAGAAGAAATAATTACCTGAAACTTGCATGTGTACTATGAAAGACAAAAGGCACAATCTGCTGAGAAATGATCCAGCGGTAACTGCATGAAAGCTCAGCTTTCCTGCCCCAGCAAAGTTCCTCTTCACAAGCTGCAGGCAAGTGCCTGCTCCTACAGCATCTCTGCCCCAGGGAGAGGCCTGCAGCACTGCCTCCCCTCCTTCCCTAGCCTTGGCATTCCCAGGCTTTTTTAGCTAAAAGACAGAAAATGGAAATGATATTGGAAGCAGTAACAAGTTGTCTAGGATTATGTTTTCTTCTAGTGCTTCTCTGCCTGATGCAAAACATACCACTGTATGTGATATTTGCTGATATAAAACATTAGAAGACGTCATTCCAGTGTATGGGAAAGCTGGATGACTTTGAGGACAGCAGTAAAAGGCACGGAATTTAAATCCAGTGTTAGCATATATGGGATATGTTGTCAAGGAATCAGAAGATTTCTGCCTTGAGTTTGAAACTCATCAGCTTGGATACTTGAGACTTAGGCATGCAGGCTCATCCAAGGATGGCTGCTAGCCACAAGTGCAGCTTGCTCATAGAGTGCAACTGGTAAAATATAGACAAGGAAGTGTTAAAATGACCTTGCATCAGAGCACAGTGTTTAAAATCTGTTTTATCATGTTAAATGGGGTGAAAAAAAGGATGGGTCAGATACTGTACAGTGACAAGATAACAGGTAACCTGTCATGCAAATGAGACTAAAAGGCCTTTAGTCATTGGGCCTGCATGAGAAAGGATCTGAATTCATAACTACTTGTTATAAATGCATTAAGAATAAATATTGCGAAAGGGAAAGGAACTATTCAATCTGAAGGAAATTATTGGTAAAATAACTGAAAGATGCCATCTGGCCTTAATTAAACTGAATTTTATTCTACCTACTGAAGGGCTTAAGCAGCAGAACTGACTTATTTTAAGGTAGAGTGGTGTCACTTTACAAATACAATAATTATGGAGGTAGTTGCAATAGTAGAAGATTGTCTCAGTTTTACAGCATTTCTTTTCCAGATGTGTAACTGTTTCTTCAAATTTTGAGATATCTGCTCCTTTCTAAAAGGATATATATAAGTCAAGGCATTCCACCTTCTTCTACTAAACAGAAATGCAGCCTCACACTATTAAATATGGTGGGAGATTAGAGAGTAACATCCTTAGGAGCAGAAAGGGGCCATAAATAATCATTACTGCTATGTGAAGCACAAGGGACTTAAGAAGACTGAGCTGAAATATTTGCTTTTTTTTTCCCTTCAACCTTATCCACATCAACATTTGACATTAGGTAGAAAGGCTGTGAGTAAAATATAATGATTAAAAGCAGCAGTAAAATACATTTCATTGCATGTGTTACTAGTACTCAAACTACCAAGAATCACTAGAATTGTCACTGGATGCTAATTTTGAAAAGTATGGTTTCATGAAGTTTTGAGGTTTGATTGTTGCTGAAGTCGTACCTGTTGTTCTTCTCTGACGGCAGCTAGTGCAAGTATTGAGCTTAGTTTCTAATAAAGCACAGATCTACATCTTACAACCTTTGTATTGTAATGCATCTGTTATCTGTGCTGAAATCATGTTGTGTTCTATGTAGCGAGTCTCTTATGGAATAAATCTTAATTTCTTTTTCTCTTTCTGATAGTCATTTGAAAAATGTGTATCCAGACATATGTTGTTAATCAAAATGTTGTACATAATTATGATACTTGGAAGCAATTTGTCCAGAAAAAAATACACAAGCTATGAAGTATCTGCATCTACACAGGTTGACATTCTTTTAATGTTCTGTGCTTCAAATCATTCATGAAAACTCCTTAAAATGGAAAGAGAAGATATGGCTGTTTGTATCCAGGATATGAAAATATCTGAATAAGATGGAATTAGTACAGACATAGTTTCTCTGAAAATTCTGATTTTAAGCATCTTTATCCTGAATAACTTAGCAAAATTTAAGTAGACTCTTGATTATTTTGTTAAAAACTATCATTTTGTTTATTGGGAATTAAAATCAATTAGGGGAGGAAATACAGTTGAAATGTACATGTTGAAGACTTTCTAGGCAACTGAAAGTGAATTTGTGGAAGCTAAACACCTATTTTCTGCCTTGAGGATATTTCTTCAGAGAATGGGGATATCATCTCCCAGTCCTTTGTTACATATATACTGAGAAAAAGACAGAGTAACCCAACATATGGGAACGAATTTTAAAGTAGGAAGAAAAGTAAGTCAACAAATCCATTTGGTGTTTGTTTCCTCAAGAAAGTGGTAGCAATGCACAGGTAGCTTGTAGCAAGGAAGTCTGAGATTTAGGCTGTTTGAACATGGGCATTGGCTGTTCTGGCCTCTGCCTGGTCTTCAGCTGCTGACTCAGCTTCTGTCACCGTGTTTGCCACTGGATTAAGTCAGCATTGGAAACGGCGTACCCTTTGTGGTTATTAGGGCTCAGAAGTGAATTCTTAAAATGTCTCTGTAGATTTTAGATCAGGTTATTGTTTTAATACTGGAAAATTTGCATACCTGCTTCTTTTTTCCTCTCCTCCCCCGTTTTCTGGATGTACGTGACAAGTGACAGATCCTCTCAGATAATATTCATACGGTACTCCAAAATAATTCTACAGACATAGTAAAAGCTTTTAGAGACTGTAAAACTGATTATCTCTTCTGTAGCTCTTTTCATCTTCAAAGCACTTACCAACATTAACTAATTAATCCTCACAGCGTCCCTCTGAGTTAGATATCATTGCCATTATATAGATGAAGGAATTGAAGCAAACACTTTGTGACTAGCTCATGATCACCAAGACAGTTAGTGACAGAGATGGAATTAGACTGCACAGATGTCTACTTCCAGGTTCTCAGCTTGAACCACCATACTATTCCTCTCTTGACGAATGTACATGTAGTTATTAGTATCCTCACTATAGCTGAGGGCTGATGATGAAATGATTAATGAAGTCTTGTCAGCAACTGCTTTGAGGGGAAACTTCTGGGTTGCCCCCTAAACAATTTACTTTGGATATAGCCATAGTTGATTTTAAAACTTGAATTTTGGTATACTGAAAAATTTAGGTCAGAAGTAACATATATGGTCTATATCCATTCTACTTTCTCTGAGATAGATTCCTTATTGGCCTAAAACATGTCAAGTATCCTAGGCCTGCTCTTTGCTGATTTCAGGTGCATTAGATGAGTGTCTGTCTGCACTCTGTTACAAGGAAGCCTGATGAGAATGTAAGGAAAGACAAGAATGAGAGCACCCAAATTGAAGCTGGGTGCTACAACAATATTTTCAAACCTGATGACGTACACTTTTGGTAGATCCTCACTTTCTATAGGGCTTTTCTTCCCAGTAAAATAGATATTTCAATGAAAAAAAAAAGATTCTGTTGAAAATTCTGTTCTTTAACCCTAAAAGTTCAAAAGTCCATTTTTGTCAACCCTTGAGAAAAGGTCTGCTAACAGCTGAGTTACACATCTAAGTAGCCATGTTATGTTGAGGCTTGGATGTATAGGTAATGGTGGAGAACAGGGGAGATTTTCAGTGATTTTTCACAGTTTTTTGAGTGGTGGTATCAGAGACAGTAACATTAAATAAGGAGGATCACAAAGTGAACTTTAAGGCAAATAGTGAATGCA
This sequence comes from Colius striatus, assembly GCF_028858725.1. Lineage (NCBI taxonomy): Eukaryota > Metazoa > Chordata > Aves > Coliiformes > Coliidae > Colius > Colius striatus. The sequence continues at coordinate 8,162,011 of NC_084767.1, forward strand.
ATACGGAGCATAGGTCAATTGGCAATGAACACAAAACTTACTACTACAGAAAGCCTAATTATTGTGATGACTGCCCAGATCTGCCTGAAAAATCCACACAGAAAATCCTCCTGGTTAAAAAGTGGAAGGGTCGCAATTTGCTAGATGTTGAACTCCTACACTGACTAATGATGATGCTGCTCAGAGTAAAAATAGACTGTCTTAAGCAGAAACTACCATTTGATGTAAAACTCATTCTGTTAACTAGAAGATATATAATAAGACTGGGTGTCTGATTTCTTTAAAATCTGGATTTGTCTCTGGGCAGATCTCTGTTCTGCAGTGTGAAAGGCTGCTGAGATTTAAACTAGTGCAAGGTATGGTGAAATTTGAACATATATGGTGTGTTGAAAGATCTCGAGAGCTGTATGACAGGCTGCCATACAGGCATTAGTATAACTGATTCTTTTTTTCTTTTTACTTTCTTTTCCTTTTAAAAGATTCTGTGAAATTCTGTAAAAGGTCAAGTTAAAATACAAACAAATCTTCAGATCTCCAGATCTGTCACTGAGAATGTGAGATGATAAACCTAAATCCATGATTTTTGAAGTATGTTAAGTGTCAAAAAGAGACTTCAGAATGTCTCTGCTCCTTCCTCAGTGTCCATACAGGGTTGATTTCCTCTAGTAAATTGAAGATACAGTCTCTTACCTGCATATTGTATAACAATGGCCAAAAGATTAAGTAAATGTAAATCTCACAGATTTTAACTCTGTTAAAGCAGGAACACAATGCAGTGTTGAAGACATTTGTTTATTACTTGGGAAGTAGTCTCAAAATTATTACAAAAGAGTAGGGTGTGGTAGTTAGAGTATAATTAAACTTGTAGATGTTCCTTGTAGTATCACTGTTCACTGGCTGTAAACATCATAATTAAAGAACAAGCAGTCATGAAGTTTAGGCAAGAAGCAGAAGTTGAAAATGAAGCCTCATTTCTCTAGTTTGAATGCAGCAGCCAGTTTATCAAAATGCTTACTATCATACAATTGAACCTAAAACCTCACAAATTTATCCCATTACTGCAGTAAAATAAACTACATACCAGAAGGTCTAAGCTTGTAAGTGTAGAGGATAGTTTCAGGTGTGGTTGCAGACTCGCCATCTCCTTTAGGGATGTACTTTTTCACCATTTCTGAGGCTGACGAGCACTCAGCATGCATTTTGTTGATGTCCATGGGAGTATTTGCCATTTAAGGAGATGTTTGCCATGAGAACAGCTATTTAACTGTCTGTGAGGAGGTAGTATAGGGGTTGGCAAGCAGGTGTCGGAATTGTGGTTCCATGACTTCAGCTCTTCCTGGTTGCCAGCTGTTGCGTGTGATGACTGGGGCTGTAGGTGAGCCCCATCAGGGTGGGAGAGACCATTTGGCTTTTCTGTGAATACAGAAAGCTGCTCAGCGAAGGAGGGAAAGGTGGGGGCCTGGTGCTGTCAATAAATAGTGTTCAAATTTCATCAGACATGCACTTAAAAAAATAGGAAGAATAAAATTAATATTTAACCAGATTCCTGCATTTTGTCTGGTTCATTAATTTTTGATTAATTTATGAAAACGCTGTTGATGGAAATAATATTGACAGGATGTGTTGTTTTGATTTGGTTGATGGGTATTTTTTTTTCTTTAATATGTTCTGGTAAATGGAAACTTATCTTCCTTCTCAATACAAACCATCTAACAAGCCATATTGGACAAATGCTCTAATAAGACAATAATTATTAGGGCATGATGCATTAATGTTTTATGTTGTTCGTAACTCAGTTTTAAGAGATTAATAATGGAGATGTAAGGGGAATGCTACCTTAAGTGTTTATGATTGGTAATATTAAGACATACTGTAGGAAAGGAAATTACTTTTGGGTAGTTACCCTTTTTGAGAAAGTGAAGAATGTATTTTGAAGGAAGTGTGCTTTCTAGTTTCTTCCAGTAATTCTTAAGCACTTCTGCTGAAATGAAGTGATAAGAACAACTCTCCATGATTACAAATCTACAAAAACTATTCACAGTGCTTTAAAAACTTTCAAATTAAAAAATTACACAAATTTCCAAAGTTACTTGAGCAGCAACTTTTTGACCCCATAGAATTGGAAAGCAAAAACTCCAGAATGTTAATTAATTTTGGAAATTTCACAGATATTCCTTGTATGTCTGAAAAACATTCTAATGTCTCTAATGGTATGACTTGACCAGTTCATTCCAATTGGCAAAACCACTTCTAAATAAGAAGCTATCCTTTCAAAAAGCATAGAATAATATTTGGTGAATTTGGAAGTAATATTTAATCACAATGATGGTCTGAGCAAATGTAGTAAAGAGAAAGGAAAGCAATCATTTATTGTGGAAATGAGTAGAACATACAGCATGGTGGAGTTTTGTAATAATCTTTAACTTCTTGTGGGCATTTCAAACTTGTTCTGATTGCAAGTATTTTTTTCTTATCTCTTTTGCCAATCTTAAGAAATTGCTGAGTATCCTCCTTTCTTGAAGAAGTCACTGAAACAGAAGTGGCTTTTGTAGGAGGCAAGAATTCTTTGCTGGATATTAGAAACCAAAACATCTCTTAGAAGTGATGTGATGTCATTTTGATGCTGTAGCTAGAAAAAAGAAAAAGGGTATTAATATATTTTTTAGATTATTTCTGTCTGGCTCTCTTTTGTCACAGAGTAGAATGTATCTATGTGGCCTTCACTTCGCTCCATTCCTCAGTGTTGAATATTTGTTCTCTGCTCCTTCTTATCTTTATCCTATTTTCTAATCAGAACCTAAACTCAATCACAGTTGAATTTAGCTTTTAAGATCATAAAGTGAGGTAGAAATTAAGCAATGCAAATTCACCTATGCAGAATTGCACCTACTACCAGCATAACACGAGTTTGATCAAACTGGCAGGCTTATTTGTGTTTTCCTTCTGCTTTTAAGTGCCTGCACACATACTGTTAATACTCATACCTAATGTGTGAAACACACAACTGTTTATCACAGCCCAGCAGGCAGGATACAGATATTTTCAAACACCACTACTGTATCCTTATCTCAATAGTGCTAATATTATCCTCTGCCAAAACAGACGTGATATATTGAAGTATCTGTAACTGTTACAGGATCTCTGCGTATTCCTTGAATTTAGCCTGCAGCAAGTTTGTCATCCATGGTGATCCTGATGTTGCAGCTGATCTTGCAAGAAGCAGCTTAAAAATATTGTTAGAGCATTGGTGCTGACTTAAAAGCAGTGTAGCCTCTACTGACCTGTGAATTGAGACATGTCCGTTAAGCTACACTGCCTGCTTTTCCACCTTCCCTACTGCTTCTTTATATTCTGCTAGTAGTCCCCTTTCATGTTAGTAACCCTCTGTCAGATAGAGATAGGCTTCAGATCATAGCCACAAGCTAGCTAGAGTCATAGTTAGGGGCCAAACTTATCTAATTTTAAAGCTTAACGGTGGTTAATGAAATAGGTTCCAATCCACCAAAGTCTATCTGAGTTTGGGTAAAACTTCTTTATTTTTGCTGACTGGATTAAACCTGACACCAAAGCATAGGGAGAGGACACATCCAATACTGCAAACATTTCTGGTTTATTATCTATATTATTTGCATACTGCAGTGCTCATTTACACCACAATTTTGCAGAGATCCAATCTTTGCAATGTAATGACTTCCTGATGGATCTGTCTTTAAATGATAAATGAAAAGAATAGGCTGCCTTCTAGCTGCATGCATGACAAAGTGTATTGCCACCCAAATCTGCTTTTTACTCCTTGGGTGAGTGGGGAGGTGTAGAATGAAGGTTTAAAGCATCTGTGTTACACTCTCTGATAAACTGTCCTCACATGGTTACATTATTTAGATATATTTTCAATGTCGTTCAACCTCCCTGAAATAAATCTTCCTGAAATTCAAAGGGGGAAAGTGGCTGTATGGATTTAATCTCAGGATTTTACAACAGAGTTTAGATCAAATCAAAACCCTTGGCTATTGGTGAGCCACAGGTTCTTCTTGATCATGTAAGTCCCTCCATCACCCACTCCAGCATGGCACTTTTGAAATGCAGAAAGCTGTCACTTCTGAGATAAAGCCACTAATCCACCTCTCTCCTTGGCACATTCGCTGTTCAGTGGGCAGATTTCTTATATGGATATTTTCTATCACTTTTGCCAGTACTAGCTCTGTGTCATAAGCTGATGGCTTTAACTAGTGATTTTCTGTTTTTTAGATTCAACAGAGAAATCCAAACACCTCTCTGTGAAGTGTTTCTGGAGTTTATCCCCTGCTGAAAGTCTCCTCTAAGGTAATGGTTACGAATGACAGCAGGCGTATTGTAAACAAAATTTCTGAAAAATATGTCTTGCTCATCCAAAGAGCTTGTGGATTCTATAGTCTGCATTATGCCTCTCAGCAGCAGCCTCTGTCAGTCTTGCTGGCAAAATATCCATACAAGTCTTTATGTTATTTTCAGTTAATTTTTTTTTTGCTCATTCTTCCACTTTCCAATTTCCACACTGCTGTCCAAGTTTTGCCATTTCATATCTCCATCTGTGCTATCTTTTTCTTTTTAGAAATCATCTGATCTCAATATCCCGCTTGATTTTTTCTTTCTCTGTGTCCTCTCTGCAAAGTCAACTTGTTCAGTGCCTTTAGCGGTTCCTACATTTTTGCCATATCTCCTCAACTTTTTACTTAACTCTCTATTAAGAATATTATTGTTTCATGTTAATGAGTTTGTGTACATTATATTTTGAATAAATATCAGATTTTGTTCTGGTAGGGTTTGTATATAAGCTCATTGTCTCTATGAATTTCAAAAGGCTTTCCAGGGTAATGGTTACTTTTGCTTGTCTGGTAGATTGCTTGTATATTCAAATGCTAAAGATTTGATGCATCTAAATGTGTATTTGTGTATACATGTATAAAAATACATCTGCATGTGTATATGTGTATACACCTGCAACTTCTGTTACTACACTTTAACTATCTCTTTTACATATATATGTATGTATGTATGCCTAGTCACTGAGATTCTTATTTGAGGACATGGTAATGACAATAAGAGCCTTATAGTCTACTAATCTGCTTCCTGAGCTGTGTTGATAGTTTTGTGCTTTGCAGACTGAACCACATCTATTGTAATATAGCACAGGCCATAGTCAAGGTTTTTTAGATTCCTAATTAAACTCTTAACAGCAATCTGCTTCCCTGTTCTTAGACTTCTTTTATGAGGAAGTCTTATTATTTGGGAAAATAAAAATGAATATGTTACAGTGCTTTGACTGCTTGCTGAAAATTAAAGATGTAGGACATAATCATGGGTCTTTTCAAGTACTTGTATTGATTACTAATACTGTTGTGTTAGATTAGGATCCAGCAAGATAGTAAATTTCCAGCCATATGCAACTGTTCTGTAGTTTGCTGTTGTAAGGAATTACTGAGGAAGGTTTTTTTCTCTGTAGCTTTTTCATTGGAGCTTTTAAGATTTATTTATTTTCAATTTCTCTGGGTGTTTAGTGTTATGTTTTACAATATGATTCTTTTTCACAGTAAAGATCAGCAGCAGATTATGGCATGTACAAATTGCTGACATGAGGGGTTATATCTATCTGTGGCATTGCCTTCCCCTTTTAAAATCCAGCATGTGCTGAAAAACGTATTTCCAAATTTAGAGATCCAACATAGTAACACCTAAGCCTGCTGCTTCCATGACTTCACTGTTTGTTTGGGTTTTGGGAGACAAGTTTGAGAGTTATGGTCGACCACAGGATTGTTCATACATGGAGGTTATGCAGAATAGCCAGATGAAAGCACTGCAGCCTGTGTGTGGTACAGCCAGTGAAAAGATTGTGTTAGAGGACTGCAAAATTGCAACAGTGGTTATTCTGTTGTAGTCTCCTTTTCCAGAGGAAAGATACAGTCAGGATACAGAGAAACATAAAGTTGCACTAATTGACAATAGAAAATCATAATTCTTCTCTGGTACCTGACTTTTTCTTTCCATCATATTATTTAGTTGTATTGCCTTCCCCCAATGACTGACAGCCTCTGTGGGCTCTCATAGGCTCTGGAATTTGTTATGCTAATACACCATAACCTATGACCAAGTTGTTGCATGTGATCTCTCACTTTCTTAGCAGCAACACCTGAAAGGTCATCAGTCTCAAAGCTGCTTCCAAATATTCAAGTGCACTTTTCAGCAATGAACTCAGGTTTTGTGCATACGTTAATTATTCAGCACTGATAACTAGGGAAGAAAAACAACTTGAAATTTGACATTTTGCATCATAGGTCATCCCTTAAATTGTATTAATTATTTTAATTCCTCTGAATCATTTAATGAATTGGTCAGGTTGCTCAAGAGGACGACGATTTGGAACAGATAATTCTAGTAGTAGTTTTTAAATAATAAATGTGTGAATGCAATCCAGGGAATATGCCCCAAGCAACCAGATTAGGATATGCAGTAATGATCTGCAGGGGATTTTTTTCATACTGCATATTGACTAGGCCTGTTAATACAGTTTCTCATGAGAAGGTAATTATGCCTAAGGAAAAGGCAAGGTACGTTTCATCTGTTGAAAGCCACATCCTCTGTGCTTCTTTCTTAAGATTCTGGTAGCTGAAGAGCTCAGTGTTTATGCAAAACCATTACTTCATACCTTTCTTCTGCTTTGGAATTCTTCGTTTGCATCTTTAATATTCCTACATGTGATAAACTCAGTTTGGAACTGGTACCTTATTTTCAGTCTGAGTTATTTTCAAATTGAGTTTCAGTTTGTTGTTTAGGTCAATGAGAAACCTTGGGTGTACAGTTTCTTTTGTCTCTAGAAGTTTCCACCGCTTCTGTCTCACTTTGCCTTGTATAATGCATAAAATAACATTTTAAAAAGTTATATATTTATGGAATTGCTTAGAAAATGTATATTGTTTTGGAAACTATTGTAAAATAGAAGAAAATAATTTAAATATGACTACAAATATTGCAGTACCTAGGGGGTTATAAAAACCAGAAGCCTGCCAGTCATGAAGGAAAGGCAAAACACAGGACGGAAAAAATCAAGAGTTACTGAAGTGATTCTGACTTCTCAGTGGCAATTGATATTTTTACTCATTAGTGGTGTTGGAGTTCTTTTTTTTACTTTGTGGGTTTTTTCGCAGCTACGTCAGACCATTTTACAATAATCTTCAGCTAACAGCACTTAAATTCTGTGGTAAAACACTTGGGATTTCCCTCTACCATTTAAAGCTTGCTTCTTTTTTTTCCTTTGTCTTCCTTCCTTCCCTCCTCTTCTTTTTCTGTTTATTTTTTTTTCTTTCTGTCTTTCCTGTGTGTAAGTCTTTGAGAAAATATCATATTTCAATTTCCTCCCTGCAAGTGAACTACCATTGGAGCAGAGGATCCATTTTCAAGAAATTTTGATAAGAATACTTCACAGCCAGCTACAAATATTTATAACCCTGAGGTTGTCTTTGATCCTAAATCAGCTTTCAATTACTATTTCAGTTACACTGGGGAAAAAAAAAAAGATTTTATCATTTCCAGAATACAGCAAACTCAGGAGGATGCAATTACTTTAAGGCTTCTATTACTAATTATAGCTAACATTACCATACATTGTTGATGGCCTTCATGGATCATTGCACAAGTGTTGAGATAGTCCCAGTGTTATTTATGAGAAAATTTTGGATTACTTTGTAATTTCTATTCCTTTCTTATCCAAGAGACAGAGCAAAACCCCATGAATCTTGAGCTGTTTGTTTAACAATATAATGAATGTTAGATGAACTTTTCGATTTGTTCCTTGTCTTTCAGGATTGTAATACACTTGGAAATTCTCAAACATGCTGAATGTGATTTTTAGCAGGAATTTTTGGACTGCGTAGAGTCACTGCCATATTTTATGACCTTTGTAACCTCACTTGCACTGTGATGTTAAATACATCAAACAACTCTAGTTGAATTAGGCAGGAAAAGAGTATAAAAGGGTATCAGCATGAAACTGTCATATGAAAGACCTCCGTCCAACTCACTCTCTAGAAACATATTTAGCTCTTGTAATCTTCAAGAAGATCTTTGATGCATTAAAATATGGAACATCTTTCATTTGACAGAATTTTTTTGTATGTCAGGATGATTCAGTCTTTATCAAAATGTACATATTTATAAAAAATTTAAATATAAATTGAAATTGAGGAATCAAGTGATCAGTGTCATCTATATCTTATGTATTTCTCTTTTTTCTTTTTCCTTTTGTTTGGGTTTTTCCTTTTTCTTTCTTCCAACTCCCCCAGCATCTCCTGTGCTCAGATTTTACAATATTTTTTTATGAGCTTTTGAGGTGAGAAGTTCCAGTGCAAATGATCCTCAAGCTTCTCTTATTTACATTTCTGGTAATAAACAACAAAGAAAAAGCAAACTAGATAAATCTCTTTCCTCTAAACAAATAATTTGCTACATTCCTGGGACAAGGATTTGGAAAACAGACCAGAAAGTTGGTATTATGTACAGACTTGTAATTTAATAGCAGGTATTTCATGGGGGATAGAAAGACATAGAAGAAAAGATTGATTTCTAGCATGGTGAGCAAGAGACCTTGAACCAGTATAAAACTCTGACGACTATGTTATTTAGTTACTGCTCACCAGGAGAAAGAAAACTATCTGTGCAATAGAAACTTAACAGCAAGAATAGAATGTTCTCATTTTGGAGAAGCTGTCAGTCATTTTTGAGTCCTTGATTCTCGATTACACAACCATTACTTTACTTGCTTTGCTGTGTAGCATGTTCTAGCATTGCTTCTTTTTTTAGCAATGTATAAATTGATCATGTATTTGTGTCATACTCTTTGATAATTCCTACAGTTTACCTATTGAGTACTGTCAAATTTTCCTTTCCTGTAAATGTTAATTGAAGGGGGAGGTGGGAGGAAGGTGTTTTGGTTGTTTTATTTAGCCACCTTATGTTCCTGGTGCTATGCAAGTAAACAACAAAAAATTCAACTTGATATTTTAACTTCCCCATATGATTAACCTTTTCATCGGATGAGTGTAGAGAAAATCTAAATTAAATAGTTGTTCTTTTCTCCAACATAACATCCTGTCTTTAATGCCAAATCCAACCTCGTGCCAGCATTTTTAACAAGAAGGAAAGAGTGGCTGCCACTGTAGCTGCATATTAAGCAGTGATAATGGTTTTTGCCACTTTGCCAGTGGACTTATTAAAAAAAGTGGTTAAGAAATAGAGTCTCTCTGTGATTCCTGTACCAAAGTTTGCAATGATTATTATAACACGTACTCCAATAACAGGCAGTGTTATGACATTTGTTTTGAGATTCCAAACTTTTTATTTTTCTCTCTAAAATGTGTTCTGGTCAAATAGTGTCAAATTGTTTCCTGTCAGTAGTATGGGAACTTTATGGATAGACCAAAGGTTGCACTCACCTAAGACAGAGAGGGACCTGGAGTAGAATATGAAAACTCTACGTTAGTAGTGTAATCTCTTAAGATGTTAATGAGGTCATGCCTCATATTTTTTATTTGTTCAGACAAATAGTTTGCTCATTTATCTATTTATAAATATGACTTGTGCAAATGATGAAATAGATATTTGTTCCCTTTACAGTGCTACTATTGCTATTTGCATTAGTAAATAATCCTTCAGACCATACAGAATAAACTTTATACCTGCACAGTTTCAGGTTAATACTCATCAATCTGTACAGCCTGATGTTTATTTTAGATATCTAAAAACTATAGATTATTACTGCTGGATAGTTACACCTTGGCCAAAAATGAGGTAGTGACATATGTCTGATGTTCCTGTGTGTGGGTTACTTTACTGCCATTGAAAGAAACTGCTAGAAACAAGAAAATGCACCCTGGAGTTGTAGTGCAGTCGTCTTTTTTGGTTTTGGTGAGGATCTTGTGGTTTATCCAAGAGACATGGTATTGCACTGCACTGGGTGTTTGAGAGACAGCTCATCATAATCTCTGAGGCTGTGACCTACCAGATTAAATAGAAAGATGAGTTTGTATTGTCTGAGCAATTCAGTCTAGAGGACAAAACGTTTTATTTACGGGTAGATCGATGGGATTAAAGCTTTGAAGTGATTTACTTTACACATTCAAACGTACTGTAAGTTGTTTTTTATTAAACCATCCACTGGATTGTTAAAGGAATTGTTTTAGGACAGATTACTTGATTTAAATGAAAAGTAAAGGATTGAAAACCACCAAATTTATTAGTAGACTCAGCCTATACAATTCTTTTGCTCAAAAGCAACATAAATTTTCTTATTTTTCGTTTATTTTAACTTACAGACTATTTGGAAGAACTGGAGGCATGCAATCCTGTCTCTTTATTCCTTTTCAGCACTAAATACATTCAGAATGCCACAAAGTATCTGAGTAATCAGAAATTCAAGAAATTTTTAAGGTGGAGAGAGATGTTGTCTGTTTTCATTACATGCTTTTGAAAAGTGGCACAAGTAAATAGTAGCTAATGTTTCTGGTCCCTTGATTTGTTGTAGCTACACAACCCTTCAGAATAAAGAGAGGAATATGCTATGAAAGCATATCTGCTTTCCACAAATGCAGTTTTTCACTCTTAAGAAAATTACCTAAATGTTTCAATAAAGTGTTTACAGTGAAAGCCTTTTCATTGTCTTCCCTTTTCCCTGTAATGCTCAGCAGGTGTTTAAATGTTTTCCTTTTTTTTTTTCACTTCAAACTATTGGTGTGAAGGAATACCAATAAATGTTAGTTTGAGGTAATCCAAAATTCCCTTTGCTCAGCCTCTTAGTTTGCAGTTATCTATGTGAGTGAGAAATCTATTACTGTGTGTTCATCTTCCACCCAAATCTATTCAACAAGCATCAAAACTCATCAGTGAGATGGAATAATGCCATTTAATTAGTCTTTGATATACAGTTAAATTAGGTCTTAATAAGGGGTAGTGCATCCTAAAATCAATTATCTCGCTCTTCTTAATAAGAGCAACTAATTAGTAGGTAAATCGCCACAGTTCCCCTTTTATCCTACAGTTTTTACAGTCTTGTGGAGGAGATTAGGCTGAGGAAATTACTCCCCAATAGCTCTGACAAATTTCAGGGCATACCTCAGAAAACGCTTTGCCAAGCAAACTGTGGTACAGAAAGGAAACAAAACAGAAATAGGGTGAGGGGAAGTCATCTCCTCAGAACCACTTAATTTCTTGATAATTTTGCCCAAATTCCTCTCAGGTCACCTACCCAACAAAAGCAAACAGAACCTAAGTGTTGCACTGCCTACAGCAATCTTTTTATGTACAGTGAGTGTCTGTTAACCAAAATACTTTTTTTCATGAAAAATTGTGCAGCTGCAAGGAAAGGAAACCTTCTGGGCCTTAGGCACAGTCTGTACAAAATATGGCTTTATGTGGATAATGGTTGTGCTTTTAGATGGAAAATCAGAATCCCAATGAGGAAAATAATTGCCACACCATATGAAAGAAGAACACAAGAAGTGGTTATGGAATGTCAGTATTTATCTGTAGGTACCTAAATTATTCCATCTTTTAAGGACATAAGTGTTGCATTTGAGATCTTGTTTTTTGGCAAAGACTTACAGTTTCTTCAAATGGAAGACCCTTCCATTTTTTAATCTATATTCCCAGTTGCAACAAACTAAATGCCAGAAAAAAACTTGTGAGTACAAGAAGTGTTGTAAATAGTGTCCAGGACTTCTGCACAAGTTCCATCTGTCTCAAATGCTACCAGAAATCTCCTGATTTTGACAGATCCTAATTTCATCCAGTCATGTAGGCTAGTATACAGTATATTGCTTTAGATTTGTCAAATTTGATAGTGTCTTCTTGAGTTTTTTGCTTTCAAAAGATGGTGTAATTCTCTTTCTATGGATAGTCATTTTTTTAATCATAGTCAAACGTTTGAAGGGAACTCAAGGACACACTTGTGATTAATCAACGAATTGAGAGGCTTTTTCTCTCTTCTTTTTCTGCTGCTACTACATCCTGTGTATGCTAGTCCCTTCACACTGAACTCCCTTGCCAAGCGTGTCAGAGAGATTTTATAACTGTGAAAGTGTGATGTTATTGCTTCAATTCCCCTTATGCTTATTGTTGCAGTTTTTCTAGACACTTTCTGGTGTTAGTCATTAATGACAACATAGTGCCCCCATTTAGAGAGTCTGAGGTTGCCGTCTGTTCTTTGTTTTTCCTCCCTGCTGCATTACTCATGCTTTTGGTGGAAGGAAACTTTCTGAAGGCAGCCATTCCTCCCTGTGAGACTCAATGAAATTATGTATTCTTTGATATCTATTCCTGATTCATGTGCTTATCCCAATAATTCAGCTCATGATCTTAACTGTGCAAGAAAGCTCTGAGAAGCATTCTTCTATTTGACTTTACACTGATTTAGGACAGGCAATTGTAATAGTGAATATCTGATCTCCAGACAATTACATGTACATTAGCATCTCTGATATTATGTCAGTGAGATTTTTTTGTTAGTGGTCATCTTAAGCAGCCAAGAAGAAAACCAAGTGTGCCATCCAATTCCATTGCACTTTCTCTGTCTGTATTTAACCAATACAGAATCTGTGCACAAAAGATTGATATGCCCTAATATAGTGTTGGGGAGCAGGAGGTGGGGAGTTTTGTGTGTGTGTGTGACATGAGGAACCATAAAAAAACTAGTGAACACTGTATTTTGGGCTTGCCTTTAGTGCCTGAGATGAATTCCCAAGGCTCTTTAACTTTTCTAACCCTCTCCTTAACTATGGAAAGTTAAGATAGGGTGGAGATTTTAGTAGTCTGCAGTCCAACAGATGTGCAGTTTAAACATATGTTAAGCCAACTTCTGCTGGTAGCTTCACATTTAATAGGAAACAAAGGGTATAAAATGAACTAGTATTATGGTATTATAATTGTGTTTTTTATAGATGTGGGTATTAAGTTTCTGGATAGACACTAGTTGCAAGATTGAATCAATTTTTAAGTCATATACATTTGGTTTTAATCAGAGTTGGAATGGTGAGTGGGATTACCTGGTAATTAGTAATGAAACACTAGACAAATGGGAAAAAGCCATTAAATGTGTTCCTGGCATTTCTGTCTGTGTATTCCATTTCACATTTTCATCTTTGAAAAACCCAGAAAAAGTTAACAAGCTTTGAAACACACCTGCACAATGTGTGGTCAGCTTCTATTGACCTCTGCATATTTTATATCTGATTCACAATGGGCACTAAAAGGTTATTATCCTGTCATCTCCCTTTTCCTCAGCTGTACATCTCAGGTGAAGGCCAAGTGGGAACCCACTGAGGCCACAACAGCTTATCTGGGTATCAGGAACATCTGTGTCCCCAGAGAAACTTTTTTCTTGCTTGCAGCAATAGATTCGGATAAAACTGTTGCCATAATAATTACTAACAAGCTGTTTAAGAGGTAACAGAAGGTTGTTTTACTGAGTGAAGATAAATGTTGATTACTACTTTTTCCCAGTTTACTATGTAGTCCTGACAAAGTTATTATGCCAGTTTTCCATTCTCTTTTGCATCTTTTTCTACTTCTACTATTTTACAGTGGACCTGGTTCAAATAGGAGTCTCTCTTTTTGCAAAATATTGACAGGTTCATGGCATACAAGTGTGAAAAAATATCTAAGGCCAAATGTTTGCAGTTAAATGAAGTTCATTTTTCCTTCTAAAGACTAGCCAAAACTAAATACAACATACCTTTGTCTTCTTATCTACTCTCTATTGTGATAGTAATGCCTATTATTCCTGCCAAAGGGCATGGTGGACTCAGATGAAATTGCCCTAGAGGACAAAATTTCATCTCCAAATGCCCTCTTACTTTATCCCTCCTCTGCTACTTTTATCGTGTGACACACAACTCGGTGAGGTGAGTTGTCCTCAATAATAGCCATTGATTGCACTTATAGATCAATGATGCATGTTTTATTCAAAACTGAAAAAATAGTGGCTAAAATTGGCAACTTATGTTTGGTGTCAGGGAATTAACAATCGAGCAGGTCTGTTCTATTCCCTGTCATCCTGTCTCCTCAAAGGAGCTTGGACATTTTGTTCCTGTCACCTTGCTATGGTTATATCATGATTTACATCTGCAGCTTGTAAACAACAGTACTGCAAGCAGTTTGACAAGTGGCAGTTTCACTAGTAAACAAATCAGTGATGCACTTAGAGTGATTAACAGGAGCTGCCAGCATTTGAGATGGGATTGGTGCCTTGAAATAGTTTACCCTAAGTAGACCTTTCTGTTTAGGATGCCCTCATTGGGGGAGGGGGGAGAGGAAAGAAGCTGTGATTACCCAGTGGCTTCGGTTGTAGTATCTGTGTAAGATTCCAGCTTTAATCAGTTTGTATAAGACTTTTGGTGTTGATTGATCCACTTACATTCTGTGGCTGTTATTCCAAAATAAAAGACTGAGAGTCTCTATCAGATAAGGTCTTGGTAAAACAGTTGTTCACTTGGGTAAGTAAAAGAGAGACAGTGCTAGCCTTGACATTTTCAATAAAGCCTTGACTGCAGTTACAACCATGACTTAGTGCAGAAGATGGAAGAACAGGCAACTTTGAAATTCTTTAACAAACTTACCTAGATATACCTATTTTTATTTTCTCCTTGATTACTTGCCAAAGAGAATTTTTTCATACATTCCAAAGGTAACACTTCAGTCTTGTGTATGTGTTGTCTACTGTTATCTTGAGGTAACCTTTCAGATCCTCACCCTAGGTGTCAGAAGCATGTTTGAGCAATGCTCATACTTAAAGAAACATACAGGCACTAAGGTGAAAGGAAATCTGAGTCATTAGAACAAAATCTTCCTGACCTTAAGTTCAAATTGTCACAGCTGTAATGGCCTATGGAGTTGCTTATCACGAACTTTTCAGAATTCCACTCTTAACCTTAATACAGTTCAAATTAAAATGTTATTTAAAACCACCAGATCTCTTTACTGGCAAAAGAACAGTGACTTTACTGTCCCTTTCCCTGCATGACTGTTGAATCAGTGCAAAGAGACTATAAAACACTACTAAAGATGAAGGTCTGTTCAAATATTTAAAGTTAACTTTTTGTTGCTGTAAAGGACTACTCAGAGAAACTGGTGATAGAAATCAATTGTAGGGTGACTGCTTCCTGTTCTTTTATATTAACAAAGGGTTTTTAGTTCATATAGAAATCTTCTTTGCTAGATTTACTATTTCCCCATACATACCTGTGTGTTTTGTCTCCCCATTTCATATCTTCTCCTCATTTTCAATGAGCTGTGCAGATTCAAAAGCTGAAATTGTAACCAGACCTGTGTGATACAGGAGGTGGAATGTTTTTACATAAACATCTTTTCAGCAGAAATTTGAGTCCTGTCCTCCCTCTCTTCTTTGAGAAAGAAACCTTCTAGTCTCTTCAGGAGTCTGGGGAAAACCAAAAATGTCAGCAGCTGTACAACAAATTATAAATTTCACCTGCATTTAAAATTTAATTTAAAATAGTCTAACCTTGTCTTATTTAAATGCCAGTAAGTCTGATATTTCTTTTTACATGAACTTGAATTTACTTCCTACAATGATAGATGGTTATAAATATTTCTTACTCCAATGGCTGTTAATCATTTGATGTTTCATCTCTGCGCTTTGGGTAAACAGAATCCTGTAAGACAGTAAATGAAGAGTAAATTTCTTATCCTATTGCTTTCTTGCTACTGCAAGTATTTAATTACTTGGGCTTTTTTTGCTCCTATCACTTGCCACATATTTATGCATTTTTTCTCTATTCCCTTCCCTTTTCTCTTAATTTTCTGCATGTACCTCTCAATTTCTCTTGAATTTTACAGACTTCTCCTCAGAATGTATACCAATACCATAAGGAAAGTGAAGCAATGTTCTTTCTTCTTTCCTTCTCCCTTTCCTTCCCCAAGCCTGGGGATTTGCCCTTCTCCAGAGGCAAAGCTCATTAGAACCTCAGCCGAGGGCAGCATGTAGCAGTTACAGTACGTTCAACTCCCGTCTCAGTCTTTGTGGTTCCAGTTCTGGGGAGCAGAAGCTCAGCAATAGACTATCTTATGCAGTTACAACAGTCTGCCACCCTTGGTAAAGCTCCTTTGCCCGGAGGAGGAGGCTTGGGGACCAGGATTGAGGATGACACACAGTAAAGCTGGAAATGGAGACGGATGCAGCAAATTATGAGGTTAGTTTTCCACTCTCAATAGCCTTCTTCCCTTACGCAAGTGTGTGCTTTACCTATGACTACGGCTGTCATACAGCTAGATAAATGTGTAAATAGTAATTGACTTATCTTGACCCATTGTTCCATTGCAGAAAACGGTTATTTAACAAATGAATATCAAATGCGTTCCTCTAATTTGTGCATTGTACTGCTACTGCATGGGAAGTGTTATGCCTCTGAAGCTGAAGTTTAATAACGAAGGCATTGTGTTTTTGGTACCATCCATTATGGCCATGATTAATCATGGCTGAATGTTACACTGCCACACAGGAAGCTTAGATTATGCAGATGGATTTTTTTGTCTGTTGGAAATAATATTAATAGTATGTTGGAGGTTGTCCACTCCTGCTGGACACCGTGAGGACAGTGAGAATACTGTGTGCAAATTGCCATTCCTGTTTATCTTGAAGGTTTCCCCTAGTATTGTGGTGCTCTTAGGCTTTCATGTGCACAGAAACACATGTCAGTGTAAGTGATTTATTCAACATTTATCACTTCACATTACAATTATGTTATCTGAAGGCAGGATTACATAATGCACTATCAGATATGAATATGGATTGTTTTGCTGCAAAGTGGCAGATTGCATGTGTGCATTTGCTTTCTTCTGTCAGATATGGGAAATATAAAACAAATGTAAAAGGGCAAAAGTATTAGATGGATAGCTTTTATCTTGCTGAGGAGTTCAGAAAAAAATACATATTTGTATTACTGTGATTAGTGTCTTTAGTTTGATATATTTCCCTTTCAGTCAGTAGCTAGTTTTATCATCTGAGTCTTGAGACCAGTATGTGTATACTTTTCAAAAAAATAGATTTTTAAATCTCAATGTCTATCATTCTCTTCTTGAAAACCCCAACAATGTTCTAAAGGAACAAGGGGTTCAAGTCTGTATTCATAGGATAAAGTCTTCCATCAAAAGGTGTTGCTTTTTCCCCAGCCTGTGGTGGCCTCTCATTCAGCTGGCCTCGTGCGTCATTGGAAGTGTTGATCGATATTTTGCTGCCATTGATTTTTACATTAACTGTGCAACAGTATTGCTTTAAGCTTTCTAGGCTTCTGATTTTTTTTCATGTCTTTTGAGTACAAGTGCAGATTGCACATCCTTCCTTCTCCTCTCTGTGCAAGTCACCATTTGTGCTGGATGGCATGCCACAGAAAACGCGGATACACACCTTAATACTCTTTTTAACTTGTCTATGTATATCTAAACTCAGAAAGGAATTCCCTCAGTCTTCCAAGTCTGATGACTTTAAACCTTTGTTTTGCAGAAGCTCTTTCTGTCTGTCTTGCACTGCCTGTGTCATTCTGTTAACAAGGTATCTTTTCTAACTGTGAGTTGTCTGCAGTGCAGTTGCTCTGTGTGACCAAGTCACATTGTTTATTCCTGTTCCAGTAATCTTTAGGCTATCGTGTTTAAGGGAGGTTTTTAGTCAAAGAGGAATTACAGTCTCATATTATAGACTCATTTGGGTCTTGATCCAAGGGAAATTATTTTTCTGAGGCTCTAAAGAAATGACAGATGTGACAGTACTGCTGTCCTCACTTGTACAGAGTAATTTTCATATATTTGCCCTCTGACCTTTGTCTTTATCCTTGCCAGCTGCCCTGTCTGGAGCTCTCAGCTACCTTAAAATTTTGCTAAACACCTCATGCGTTCCTTAAGCAAGTCTGAAAGGTCATGGACTACTAACACATTTAAGATAATATTCTCCATATATTTTAGGTCAGAATCACTCCTCCTTTCCTCCATTTTTAGTACAGGGTTTAGTGAGAATAAATCAAATGCTGTCTTGGCACAGAGAATCCTGCACAGTCATATAGGAAACAAACCTATATGAAGTGTAACAGGCTTCTAATTAAGATTCAAATATTATGAGTTTATTTCCTTTTTGTTCTTTGAGGCTTAGGTATTCTCAGCTCCAATTTTCTTTGCAAAACCATGAAAAAAGTAATGGTAAAGTTTCTAGCTTGCACAACTGATACGTAAAAATAAGACACCAAGAAATAACATCTACTTTACTGAACTTGTGTTACCATTGCTTGAGGTAGGAGGCAGGTTCTATCCTACTCTCCATGTTGAGATTTTTGTTCAGTTATTTTACAAAATCAAAACCATCATCAGGTCTACTTTTTTCTTGAGTAAAGTCTTATATGGTTTCTATACTTACTTCTCCTTTAGGTCAATGCCTCCTGAGAGCTTTCGGCTTTAGTGGATTTTACTAAAAAAATGAGCACAAGAATACTTCTTTTATTATCTGGGTTTTTTTTTTTCTGTTCAGAAATACAAATGTAATTAACTGTCAGTGAAATTCTGTTTACAATTAACTTTCAAAATGGAGTACTATTCCTACAATGTAAGAGACACTTGTATGCAGAACCAAAGTATTTAAAATAGTTTAGACACTTATTCTGTTTATCAATCTGGAAAGAAATAATCCATAACAAAGGAGGATACTTTAAGTTCGTTTTTTAAAAGGAGATATTTAAGTCAGTTACTGCTGTTTGGTTTTGGGGGTTTGGATGTTTTTTTTCATTTTGTGGGTGTAGCACTCCTGATAACTGTTCAAAATATCCACATGAGAAGTGTACTTGTTTTGAGCTGCTCAGTGTGATGCACAGGACTATATATTATTCTGTTTTCTGTGTATTTCTTTGTGAAATATAGCAACAAACTACTGAAAGAGAAGCTGTTTTTGTAGAATAATTTTAACTACATGGTAGGTTTCTTCCACAGTTTTCCTGTAAACAGTCATAATAGATCTGCAAATGGTACTTCAGTACATGGTGCCACCTCCGAAGACTTTTATTGCCAGAAAATGGCCCCTTTGTGTATGAGCATTGCAATTGCAGATTATAGACAATCAAACCAAGGATATGACAGACTAAATGTTCTCAGTATGATCATTGTCCATGGCGTGGGGGAAGATTTCTGCATTCATTAGTCAGTAAACAATCTTTAAGAAGTAAGTGAACTAATGTTTACGACTGAGTAACTTTTATTTATGAGTAAGTGTATAAGTATGGTACTTGCTGAAGACATTGAACATATGTGTAGGTATCTGTGTCTCAGTTTATAAGTTTGTGTATGTATACATATCTAGAATAATACTTTAATTATGATTGAAAAGAAGATATTGTTTCTCTGAACGAAGGAACCACTCAGAAAAAGTCAGGATTACCAATATTTTCCAAAATAACTTTATGTTTGAGTAACTTTGCATTAGTGAGATGGAATTAAATCAATTTCTCTGGTGATTTTATTCTTGATTTTATCCTTGTTAAGACACCTTCTGTGTCTTATTGAGAGACTATCTTGGTAAAATTTCATAATGAACATAGGAAAGTTCATCAGGCGAAACTGCAAACTTGTACAACTTGGAGGAAATGACTGTGAAGAAGTAGTACTTAAGCGATAGTGGGAAAACAAATTAGATTTTACTCTGCACAGTGATATAGCTGCAAAAGTGACCAGTAGTACCATAAGCAGCATATACAGAGTTATCTCTATTTTGGACAGGGAAGACGAGATCCTTTCAATAAGCTTGTGAAATAGATTCAATATGCCACATTACCAATAACTCAGATCAATTATAATCTTCTTAGAGAAAAGCAAGAGAGATAAGGGAGATAGAGTCAGATGTAAGGACTGGTAATGCTTGGGAAACGGCAGTTTAATTTGACATTTTAAGGAAGATATTGTTCATCTACTCAACTAAGTTACAACAGAACCGCAAGCTTTGTTACCACAGCATAAAGACACTGAAGGTAACATTTTTTAAAGCTTTACAGTGCTTAAATATTTTTGGCAGATGATTTGTTTCTTAGACATATATGAGATCAGGTGCATGATATATGCAATTGTCATACAGCGCACTCAGAATGCAGTTATATGCAAAAGTATCTTCACAGTTTTCCTTTCATATTTTAAAAGGGACAAAACATTCATTTAATGTTCAGTATCTAGGCCACTTTCTTCTGAACAAAACTAGGTAAGTAAAAACCACAATGGAGGCAACTTAGATTACACCCACATACTTTACATATGTAAGTAGAAGTTAGACTGGTAATCACTCTTCCTATATGCAATATGTATGCTTTGCCCTTGTTTGAAATTACTCCCTGGCACTCCAAAGAATTCAATCTTGTTTGTTTCCATCCCCAAGGGAACGGAAACAGGCTCTTAGACTTGAATCCATAAAAGTCAAAAAACTTAACAATAAGTATGTCACTAGGAGTATTTTGTATCCCCTAATAACAAACTTAAAAGATAAGGACAGTAGGGGTTGCAATTACCTATGAGAGACAAAATATTTCTATAATCTTTTATCAGCAATCTTGTGGAAGTAACATTGATTTTTCTATGCTATTAACAAGAAGATTTAATCTCTTGGCACCAACTCTGGTAACTTGCTAGGCATTTCATCATATCTTCAATAGAAATAAGACTGGATGTATTTGACTTAGAATTTGTCATACCCAGTGTTTGACACACAGTCTTTGAGTTGCCTAGCATTGTGGTATTAATTATGTTCATTTTAATCTAGCAGTAGTAAACAGCAAGTATATTCTCAGGAGGTTGAGCCTCAGTTAGAGTGCTATAAGCTGTTAGGTAAATGAAAATGACATATAGCCATCGGTTCAAGTCCTGGTCATCACAGAAAAATGTAGACTGATAAAACTGAGAGAAATTATGATAGATATGACCATGCCCACTTTTGCAGCCATCCAGAAAAGCTCCTACTTAGTTACTTCAGGATTGATTGAAAAGAGTGTATATACTTAAGCAGAAATGAAGGTGATGTTAACATTGTTTGGTTAATTGGTTATGTCAGTTATGAGGAGACCAAATATAAGATCTTGTAAAAACAAACTAGACCTCAACGTTTAAAAGAGTGTTAATATGAACAGGAGGTATTTCTCCCATTGTATTTGTCTGCAGCAAAAGAGAAAAATAAATCTATATAAACTTAAAACACATCTACAGAAACAAACAGGCTTTTGAAGAGATTGCAGCTTTGTCTCAAACAATGCGCCTGAAAAGTCAAAAGAAACAAGGAAAAGAAAGTATGAAAAAGACCCATTATACTATGTGAAAATACATTCTTGTTAAAAGCTTGTCATACAAGAAATAAATGGGTGCAGGTTTTCCTTCTCAGTTTGGTGAAGTGATGTGTAAAACTATTAGATTAGCCAGTAAGCAGATTTCTAGAAATAATTTCAGACATAACTGTTGCTTATTAAAATACTTGTTCAAAACAAGCTTATGTTATATAAAACAAATATGTAAAGACCAGAGGCAATGTTCATCAGATTTTATCTAAAAGGGACAAAGACAGAAAATAAGCTTTGTGTGTGTTCATATCATTGTTATGTGAGCATACTTTGTCCAGACTTGAAATGTACAGATTTTTTTAAATGGATTCTGATACTGCAGAAGAAAATATGGTAGCTGACACTGGAAAGAAAGGTCCAAATAGTATCTTGGAGTTTTATATTGTGTCTTACAAATGTAAATGTGTCAGGTTGCGAAATTAACGGTCATATTGTGACCTTTCTTCTTCCACCTGTTGTTTTCTCTCTCTGATGTGTTTTATTGACTTTCAATATTAATCTTAGACAAAGTGAAAGAGGCCTATAATGTTTCAACACTCCTTCCTCTTCTTCCTCACCACTTTCAAAAAGATAGTTCTTGTTCAGATCTGAGAGGTAGCAGCTATTTTTTATCTTTTTGCGCATTATGTCAAAATCTCACAGTATGTCATTCAACAAAATGTCTGATATTAGACCTACTTTTCTTCATCCTCATTGTCCATTTCTTTACCAAGCATTCTTTACTTTGGCTTCTCTTCAATCCCTCATAAATACAACAAATTATACGTCTGACCCAGCAATTTGTTAACGTTATCTCAGTTCTGCAGATCTTAGGCTGTATGATAGCAAACTCAACCTTCTCAACAATATGTTGCTGTTCAGCTCATTTATTTTTCTTTGTACCTTCCCCATCTTCCCTCATGGCACTTTGGTTTTTTTGGTGTTTTTTTTTTTTAATTATTATTTGTTCCTGAAACTTTGTCTACTATCTTTTGGTTTTGAGTCCTTCAGTATGAAGGACTGCCTTTTTAAATTTGGGGAAAAAGTTGATTGCACCACACAGATTTAACATTGACAAACAGCCTCGTCTCAACAATTCTTTCTAGTGACTTTGCCAGTTTCAGATAGAAAAGCAAATTTTGTAGAAAGGTTCCATGTGCAGGAAATGGTTTAGAATAGCAAATCGTGTCCTGAGCATGAACTTTTTATATCTCATGTCTTTGCCAATGTAGTTGAATTATAATTTTTTAGTATAGTCATTAAGCCTCTAAAAAAAAAGTAAACAGATCGATAAAATTGATTATTTACATGTTTATCAAAATGGAAGATTTAAAATTACTGCAGATTGAAATCAGATAAATCAATTTCAGAATATTTCAATTAAATCAAAGGACTGAAAGCAGACTTCATTTAAACATCTAACAGGAAAACTGCTTTTGTCTAACAGTTTGAGGGATCCCAAAAGAAAAAGCCTCAAAAGAATTACAATTCTATCCCATCCCATTGAACGAGAGTTGTTCTAATAACAATTTATTTTTTAAAAAGTCCATGTTTAAGTGACGGAATTAGTTTTAAACATCCATTACTTTTTCCTGATTGTCAAATACTTTATCAAGTTTTGATTACTTTTTGAGAGAGATGACAATAAGGTGAGTTGGGCTAAAATGTGTAAGATTTGGGTAATGGCTGTGAGAGAAGCAGAGTCAATTTGAATGTGTGGTCAACAATCCTGTTTCACTGTAGTTTGATTTTTTGGATTGCATAAATACACACTCCCTGTCATTTTCCATATCAAACCCAAGGGGTCTTAAACAGTGTTTTAGGTAACTATTAGGCATTTAATTTTCTTTAGAAGAACCCAATTATTCTAGAAATTAATAATGAAAAATTATAAATAGAATAAAGAAGAAAACATGAATATTATATCCTACGGCTACATTTTTCAGCATGATGTGGAGGGAATTAGGTGCAAAAATCCCGTTTATGTTAATGGATTTTGTGTGTCTAATTCCTCATACACTACAGTGCAAATTTACCCCCTGGTGTCTTTGATGGTACAGAGGACCAGCACAGAGGGAGAGAAGAGTGAGTGATTTATTTGATGATCTGTCAATCATAATGGCAACCAGAGAAAATTGCAAAGCTGATTTTAACCTCTGTAGAAACAGCTAGTTAGACCATATGCTTTTCATCATTCATCAATTTCTCATTAAGAAAATGGCACTTAAAAAAAAAAGGGGGTGAAATTTTGTCTTTTTTTCTTTTAAAGACTCCAGAAAATCAAACTAAAAACCAGGAAGAAGTAACACTTTTCGTAAAGATATGATCTAAGTTTTGCAACCACAGGTTCTGACTGGAGTGCTTTAACATGTCACTATATGGTTATCTTAAAAGAATTTCACATATTTACAGTATATTCAAAATTGGAGGCTATAAAAAAAGAATTCTTTTATTGGAATGATGCTTAACACTGCAGAATAATCTAGACATTCAATGGTCTGTCTGAAGTTTTTATTTCTCTTAGAGAAAGAGGTCACATGTTCTATTTAAGGTCTTTCAACCTACATGGATAATAGGGGTCTTCTGGCTGCTGTGTTTAACAAACAACCAGCCAACAAACAAAAATCACTGTCAGGTAAGAAAAAAGTTAACATCAGAATAAGGGATTATTTGTTCTTATTTTCTTGAAGGCTGTCAAGAGTTAGTGTAGAAAGAAAGCTTTTTAGCTAAGTTGTCATTTTTGTTACTAGACTGGTTAAATTTAAATATAGTTAAATAACTTCCTTTTTTTCTTTTTTTTTTACTAATATGTGCTTAAAGCATTCTGGAGAACCATAGGACATCATTTTCCAAATGTGACTTATTTTCTCTTCTTGTATAAATAACATCAACGTGTTGTAAGTGTTTGGTAGGCTGCTGTTAAACAGCTGTTTTGTTATTAATATTTTATTGCCCTACGTTTTCCAAGATATTTTGACACTCGCTATTATTTCAAATGCAGCTTTTCTTGGAGTTTTTAATGGTTTGTGTATATCTCTAGACAGTTTCAAGATCTTGAAGCTGTCACAACATGTTAAGTAGGCAAATCAGCTAACAGTTTCGAGAAAGATAATTTTCTTTGCATAACTTCAATCTGCATCATTTTGCATTACTTATTAACAGGAACTGACTCATTGACAAACAAGGTGTATAGCTTATGGGATAGAGAATGTTTCAGAGTAAATGTCTTCCAAAAAACAAAGCACTGATCAAAAATCTGAAATTGCTGTTGCTGATAGTTCAAAATTTGCAGAGGCTGCTTATGGTTAAGATTTAATTGGAAAGCTTTCCACAGGTATATTACAGGTTTTATATATATATATAAATTATTTAACTATACAGCTATCAGACCTTTATACTTTCAACCCCACTCAGTTCAAATCTAAATTTCTAAAGATCATAAGTGGGACTATAATTGTTTTAACATTTTAATATTCTTTTTTTTCATTTGCTCCTCCTAATCCTGGAGTGAGTGGGACAGTGAAGGTCAGAGTAACAGTGAAAATGGAGAGTTCTGACTTTTGATTCATGTAGTCAGATACTTTGCATGCGGTCAAAACCGTACGCTGTCGTTCCGCTGCTTTGCTATTGACCTCACCCTTTTTCTCCTGATTACACCCTGCCTACGAGAAGAGGTGATTCAAAGCCTGTCATAGTTGAATGCTGTATCTCTTTGCCAAAGACTACTGATTGTTCTGAATCATGTGTGGTGATGAATTTTCTGATATGAGCTACTATCACAAAGCAGAACGCCAAATTCTGTTTGTGTTAGACAAAACAGCTGTCGAAGAGGTGAAAGGATTAGCAGTTTATCTACTAAAGCAGGCCTCAGTTCTACCTTCTTCTAAAATTCATTATAAAGCTAGTGAAGACTGAATAGTGTTTTCACTTTTTGTTGATTTATACAAAAAAAAAAGTTTGAAAGAACTGTCACTGTTCTTTTCTGTCCGGGTTGTTTGTCATGTGCTGTGACAGCAATTTCTGAAGAGAAACTGGCTCCTTGCTTCTTAGCAGATGGTGGCTGTTTTGAACACTCATACCAAGCTTTAGTAGGAACTGTCCTAAGTCTGTGGGTGAGAGTTTTCATGAAAGCAAAGGAAAAGCTGCGTGCATGCTTTAAAAGCAATGGAGAAGCCAGAAGTCAGTGCTAAATCTTTGTCCTTTTTCAGGTAAAACTCTGCATTAACTTCAAAGACACTGTGCCAGAGTAAAGTCTTTAGGATCAAACTTTTAGCAAATAAAGATTTTGATATTTAAACCTCTTTCTGTAACCGTTATTTTGCTTCCCAGGAAGCAGACAACTCTTCTCACAAAATAAGATTTATCCGAAGGACTTTGAAGTTTAAAAAATACGAATGAATGCATTTGACTTTTTAAATATTTGAACAGTTAACATGTCTTAAACTGCCTACATGATGACAATTTGACTAAAGAGAGGTTATCTTTTTCATATGTATGCATTATAAGAACACACGTAGAGTCCAATTTTTCATTGCTGTCTGGGTACAGTGTGCTGCTTCACTGACTTAAAAAAAAGGTCCTTTGGATGTTGAGCAACTGAAAGGTTTTTTTTCTTTATAAAACTTCTCTGAAGGCCTCAGAGTAGAAAACAGTCTTCAAATAGAAGAAGAGTGATTAAAGTACTTACACCATTTAAAAATGCCTGAATCCAGAATGGTCACTTGCTGTCAGTACTTGCATATCTGATGTAGCAGCATGGGTTGCACTAGCTTTGAGTCCTCCTCATGCACAGTCCAGAGTTTTTTCTGTCATCCCCAGTTTCTAAGTCAGAGCCCGGCAAAGCTGGGAACTCATCTGTGTGCTCATGAAGATGTGTACAACATAAGAGCGCTGAGGGAGTTGATGGCAAATGACTTACAGATTCTCATCAGTTGAAAGTATTTAATCTCTTGTAGTTAATGAAAATGGGAATTAAAAAATGCGGGAAACTGATGTGAAAGAGTAGCTCATGAAAGTCTGTAGGATGTTTTCTTCCACTTGCCTACAGTTCATAACTTATCTGAATATGCACTAGTATAGACAGGCTTAGCAATCTACTTGTAGATTATATTCTCTACAGCTACCTGAAAGGTGGCTATAGCAAGGTAGAGTCACTCTCCTCTCCCAAGTGACAAATTATAGGATAGAGGAACTGACCTCAAGTTATGCCAAGGGAATTTTACATTGGATGTCAGGAAGAACTTTTTTTCACTGAAAAGGGTTGTTAAACATTGGCAGAGGCTGCCCAGGGAGGTGACGGAGTCATCATCCCTGGAGGTATTTGAAAGATGTGCAGATGTGTCACTTAAGAACATGGTTTTGTGGTGGCATGTCAGTGCTGGGTTAATGGTTGGACTTGATGATCTTAAAGGTCTTTTTCAACCTAAATGTAATATTACTGAGTTTTTCTGTCTTTTACATTTATGAGATCAATAAGTAATTTGGTGTATTATTGTGTGTAATACTTAGCATTATTTTTCCTGTCTGATTTAGGGGGACTACTCAAGTACAATATCCTATGTCTGTCATCACTACTGTAACATGTACTTGGTACCTCTTGTCAAATACGAACATCCCTGAAAAGCCTACTGTTTGAGGTAGCGCAGGTAGCTGAATTCTAGGCTAGGTCCCTGTTCATAAGTGCAGGTTGGAATAGGCACAAATTGTCATCTTTAAAAATGCATGTTTAGCACTGGATTTCACAGATGAAAAGATAACTTGCACACCAAGTAAAAAGTTCTATCACTGAAAATGCACACCAGCTAAGCACTCATTGCTGGTCTTGTCTCCAGATGCACTATTACAAGGAAAAGCTGTTTCAAATAAGCAAAGTAAATACTTAGCTGTATACTGGTCCCTGGAGATTAAAGAGCAGTGGTAGTTACTGCTATAAATTTTGCAGGAATTCTGTTCCTTCTTGGCTCACTCATCTCTCCATCTTCCTTCAGTTTCTATTTCTTCAGAGGCCTCTCTATATCCCAAATGACTGCTGCTAATAATGCCAGTCAGCTGCTCTTAAAACATAGTGTAAAAGAGGAATTACTCAGAATTTCTTTGCCTATTGCTAGACAGTGTGCTTTATATAAACAAGAAAATGTCCTTTGAACTAGATAGTGGAAGTAAAATCACAAGGTCTTGTGACTTACAAGAAGCACCTATCTTTTCTTGCCATGGTGCATATTCATAAGACGTTGTCTGCTCTTCCCTTCCCTGGTAGCACGCCTTGTGCCCTCCCTCCTTCTTTACTTGAGTAAGAAAAAAGCAATGCTGGATAGCTCAAGTGAGAACTAGGTGGACAGCTTCTGTCTGTGCTTCCTATCTATCTAATTCTAGAGAGAAGTAGGAAAGAAAGGCTTTCTAGAGCGTGATGAGCAACAGAATAGTGTCAATAGAAGAGTGTGAGTGTCCTGCAGAATAGCTAGAATATGGACAACTGGTCGTGTTGGTTTCAGTAAACTGAGTCATAGCTGTCAGCACCTATACATGATCAAGCTCATGGTTCTTCTAGTCCAAAGCAAGCAAGTCATGCTATACATTGATCATTTACATGAAATTACGGAGTCTGTTTGTAGAACATATTTCTACTCATAAATGAAGATCTTTAGTCTTTCCTCACACTTTTTGTGGTGAAAATGTTGCTGCAAACAGTATGAGTTTTTTTGACATTGTTCTTATATTTTAGTAGAATTCCATCAGTCATGTCTTGAATCTATTCTGTAAAATATTTACCAAGAAATCCATTTTGTTACCATAAAATCATGTTTGTTACTTTTAAACAAATCTGATAGTGGTTTAAACAGCAGTAAAAGGAGTTGTGAAAACCTTTTCCAGAACTAGGAATTGGTCCACATAAATCCTACAAACTGGAAGAAAACTTGACAATATTTTATTTTTCTGTTTCCTAACTAGTTCCAATAATTTTGTATCAAGGTTTCAGTTTATCCTGGCTTTATTAAAAGGTCCTGCATGGTGCTGAGCTCTCTGTCTTTAACTGAAAAAACCCATTTCAGCTAGTTCTTAGCTGATTAAATAATCTTATTGATGGGAGCCTATAGATATGGTTAAAGTTGAACACAAATATTTTGCTGGATAAACACTGAAATAATATGCTAAAGCAGAGTCTTGAGTATGTAAGATGGGGGGAAAAATAAGGGAAAATTAAGTACCACAAAATTTTAAAATGTATGTTATGTTTAGGCATCTTAAAAGCATTTCCCTAGGAAAGGCTACCTTTCCGAGGTGAATCTCATATTGCAAAAAGATGATGGCAACCAGGGGCTTGCTTGTTCTTGTTCCTTGATTTCTCTTGTGACTACACCATGAAGTAAATCACTGAAGTATATATCTTTTAAATATAGATGTGAACTCAGAGAAGTATCTGATGGTGAAGATGGAAAAGTTTTGATGTACAAAGTCACATTTAAGGTTTAGAATGACCTTTAAGCACTTTCCTAAATGACAAGCTCAGTTGCAAGATTCTTAGTGGTGGCATTAGGTTGGTACCATTGTCAGGTGTAGCATAAGAAGGAATGGCATTGTGCTGAACCATAAACTGCACAGTCACCAGTAGATTGATTTTATCTGTTGGCTTATTGAGGCTTTTGATTCAGGATATGATGTGTCATTGTGTTCTCTAGTATGATTGTTACTGTACTGCTTTCCGACCACACCTGCAATTTGTCTACTTTAAAACAGTTCTCTGGCTTTTGTTTCCTGCCCCTGCATATTTACAGTATATATTACAGACAAGTAGGATGTCCATTGTGTTTTTGATCCTTGAGCGTTTTGTGAATCGAATCACTATTGGTTAGCGTAGGCAAGAAGAGATGATGGGAGAAGAAACACAGTTCACTTAGAAGTAATGTGACAGGCTCATAGAAGCATTTATTAGGCTTTTAATAAACAATTTATGGAAATGGCACGTCGACTCAGTGAAGTAATTGTGTAGTCTATAAGTCTCCCTGCCCTTAAAGCATTCAGACCAGCATTGACGTTCAGGTCAATGCTTCATTTTGGTGTTGAGAGATAAGCATCTCAATTTTGATTTAGTTCTCTCTTGTTCTCAGAAGGGGGAAAACCCCCTCAAGTTTCCAGTGGCCTTTAGGAAAACTCAGATAGAAAACTAGTTCAGGTTATGTAATTTACTGCTTGAATTCAAGAACAGAGAAGACTTGGTTAATCAAATTTGTTCTCTTAGATGTTTGTATGAATAAGAGATGCATCTGAATTTGATTTTGTGAAACTCATAAATAAATTGCCTTCTTAAAACAAGTTCCAAAAATAGGAAGGGGAAAGAAAAAGAGGGAAAAAATAGTAACAACAGAATTATTCTTTTCTTTTTTGGAATTAGATGTACTGAGCAGATAAGCATCTCATAGATATACAACGGTCTATGTAACAAAGACCAGTAGACTTTAATGTTATGTCACTTTGATGTCCCGTTTATTCCGCTTACTTGCCATGCCCCACATCTAGAAATATCTAGTCTTTACATAGAGATTAAAGCAGAATCAATACAAAGCAAACAGAATAGCCATTTTCTTTTATCCCTACTCTTTTTCTTTCTACACTGTTTTCAGTGAATCACTTCTGAAATTATATTCTTGAAAGCAAGAGAGATTTCTCCTCTCACATTATTTTCTGAAGTTCGTTGTTCTTGGGGGGTGGAAGATTCAGAATGCTATAAAGGGAAATACCACACCACAAGTTGTAGATAGGGATGATTTTTTTTTTTCTTTTAATGCATTTTAACTACAGATACTGGGGCCTGGAGCATAAAGATCTCTTGATTTTCCATCATCAGTGACTGTTGAGCAACTTTGAACAAAGGTGCATGTTCTTGCTATCTGTTAAGACTCTTTTGTGATATGACTTATTTTTGACTGGAGTTTTGAGTTTTAACAAGTCATCTGAGGTGAGTAACCCAGATGCCAAGGGTTATAAAGGATTTTGTTCTAATAATGATTTGGCTTGTGGCTTATTTATGGAGTAGTAGATGCTCGCTCATGCTGGACATTGTATTGCAAACTGAGGGTCATGATCACCAACAGAGTTCAAAGAGGTTATGAAGAGTTAGCTGCAGTCAAGAGCAATTCATTTCCTCCTGTGTCAGCAGTGGCTTAATTCCTTTAAAGAGGAGAGAAAAAATACTCTGGAAATGTTTACCATTTCAAATTGCTCTTGGCAGTTGAATTTTTTTCTAAATGGAAAGGTAAGCGGAAATACTAGACTTAGAGCCATATTTTGTTGCCTAGCACTGGAGGAACTGGTTTCACGCAGAGACAGATGAACCAAAATGATACTGAAAAGAAATGCTGGATGCACAAGTTGTTTTTAACAGGATAGATCACTGGTCCATGATTTGGGACGCTTTCTGGACGCATATAAGTATAGCTCTAAAAGTACTATTAGCTACTTCACTCTTCTTTTTCTTGTCTTTTAATCTGTCCCTGGTGTCTTCTTCCAGTCCATTTCCAGAATTATCATATACTATGAGAGGCTTGAGGTATGACTTGCTTGTGAACAGGTGAAGACCATCTCAAATATTGTCTCAGGATACCAGTGCACACCAGAGTAGATAACACCAAGTGACTCTTGGAATGAGTAGGACTGGAATGGTCCTGCCTCTTTTTTCTGCCTTTGAGCTGTGTTTTTACCCTTTCTATATAGTGGCAATTTAGTGACTGAGTGTAGAGAGAATTTAAGGTATTGCTCTAAGGAAAAAATTACTGAGAAGGGGAGGCTGGGTGATGAGGAGGATGAACTAGATCACTACATCTCTGTAAAAGCACAGTACTAGCCCAAGGGAAGGACACAAAAGTCAAGGCAGGGCTGTCCAGCAGAATCCTCGCTTAAATTGACCAAAACCGCTGTGTAATCACATGCTCAGCATGTCAGTCCCCATATGCATCAGCTCAATTTTTATCTTGGGAGACTCAAAGGCAGCACAAGGACAGAACTGAGGTTTGCCCCTTAAGGAGATGAATATCGTTTCACATAGTATGATGTTTAATTGCCACCTACAAAATAATGTTTTGTAGTAATGATCTCCTGCAATCTGTCTTATACATAGCCAGTGCACTGCTTAAAGAAACAAGGCTGTCAGAGACAGAGAACATGAATCCCCTGAGAAAATGAATCTCAAACTATACTGTAAGCTACAAGAATAAAACTAGCAAAGCTGATTTGGATTAATGTTATAAATAAATAAGTCTTCATTTCTCATTTGCATGAGAGATTAATAAAAAAAACCAAACAACAAACCAAACAACTTGAAAAAGATGAGGCATAGATGCAATTTTATATCTTGGGATTATAAAATTTATATCTTGGGATTATAAAATCCCAAGAGTATACAGTGGAAATTCACCTAAAAACTTGCTTACATAAGGTGATCCAGTACTGGGGAATGTTTTCCAACCTGAACAATTGTAACATTGTAAATACAGTACTCATAAGGCTAAAATATTCAGAGATTTTGTATATTTGCCCAAAATTCCCCTTTTTTTAAAAAAAAAAAAAAGCTTTATTTTCATCCTAAATTAACTTCTTTTTCTGTAACTCATCTTGACTATTGAATGAACCCAAGGGTAAAATGCAGATTCTGTTTTAATGTTATTTTGCGTAATACATTTGCACATTGTGAGTAATGGTACCCAGAAGGAAAGAAGCAGTGTTTAATTATATAATTCTACAATTCTTTCTGTTACTTTCCATATTTTGATTCAATTCATTTCTAACATGTTAACAAGAAAGCCATATCTTGAAATGTAGTTGGGCTAATAAACACTTTTACTTTTCAAGAATAGTAGTGTAAAAGTGTTAGTAGTCTTTCAAAAATGCTATGCAATTTTTGTTTATTTTCATTTCAACCAGACAATATGAATTGCTACAAATATATATGTATGTTTTAAACAAGTATATGCATGCATATACATGTTTGTGTGGTGATTTATCCCTGACTGAGTGCCAGATGCCCACCAAGTCATATATCACTCCCCCTCCTAAACTAGACAGGGGAGAGAGAAATATAATGAGAGGTTTGTGAGTCAAGATAAGGAGAGGGAGATCACTCAGCAATTAGTTTCATGGGGAAAACAGAATCAACTTGGGGAGAAAAGGGTTTGATTTTTTAATGAACAATCAGGACAGAGCATGGAAATGAGAAATAAAACCAAATTTTAAAACACCTCTCCCCATCCTTCCTTCCCAGGAATCTCCAGGAGATGGGGGATGGGGGTTGCAGTCAGTTCATTACAGATGGACTTTGCTGCTACTGCTTCTCAGGGGGAGGCCTCCTCACACTTCCCACTGCTGCAGTGTGAGGTCACTCCCACAGGAGACAGTTCCTCACAAACTTCTCCAATCTAAGTCCTTCTCATGGGCTACAGTTCTTCACAAACTGCTCCGGCATGGGGCCTACCACAGGGACAGCTCCTCACACCCTGCCCCAATGTGAGTCATCCACCAGGAGAGCAGTCCATCAGGTACTGACTGCTCCAGCCCGAGTCCCTCACAGGATCACAAGTCCTGGCAGCAAACCTTCTATGGCATGGGCTCCTCTCTCCCCACAGGCTACCAGGTCCTGCCAGGAACTTACTCCAGAGTGGGTTTCTCATGGAGTCAACAGCCTCCTTCAGGCATCCACCCACTCCAGCGTGGGGTCCTCCACGGGCTGTGAGTGGATCTCTGCTCCCCGGTGGCTTCCATGGACTGCAGGGCACAGCTGCCTCACCATAGTCCTCACCACAGGTCACAGGGGAATCTTTCTTCCAGGGCCTTAGCACCCTCCTCCCCTTCCTTCTCTCCACTGGCCTTGGTGTCTGGAGAGACGGTTTAGCAACTGCACAGCAACTTCTTCCCCTTCTCAAATACGTTATTAACAGAGATGTTACCTCAGTCACTAGTTGACCAGGCCTTGGTCAGCAATGAATCCCTCTTAGAATTGACTGGCATTAGCCCTGTCAGCTACAGAGGAAGCTTCTGGCAGCATTTTGTTTAAAGATGCCACCCCTGTAGCTCCCTCACTACCCCAAAACAGGTCCAGGTTTTGCAGTTTGTTTTGCAGATTTCTCTAGCAGGTAAAATTTCTTCATGGAGCTAGAATATATCAATTGCTTAATCAGATTTTGAACAACCACAAGGAAGTGTGTAAATGCTTCTCTTTTAAGCTTTCCATATTTCAGAATATCCAGTGCTGGTTACATGCTTTTGCTGGATTATTTGACTGCTTGAAGTGCAGAACATTGTCTCAGACTGTGCTGGAAGCTGAGGATGTCTGGCACCTCACATGCTCCTTCTTTGGTAGTGTAAATGCAAAGACTGATGTGATACTAGTCTGTTGAGATCAGTGGGACTCACTATGATATATACTGTATCTTAAAAAGCTGACTCATTAAAAAGGTAAGAATTTGTCTAGTATAATTAGAGTTATGCATGTGCTTAAGTATAACATGTTGCAAGCATTGAGACTGAAAAAACCCTTAATTTTATTCTGTTTCTTTATGACTCTGACAAGTGCTTTATATATTATTTAAGGTTATATAATATTTTTAATAATTTTAATGCATGCTCTGAAACTATTTGGTGAATGGAAAACACTATCTCTAGTGTCCTCACACACATACATGTACACACATGCATGAAATTAGAAAGTTATTTAACATAAATGCTATTTTTCAGTTCAGGGGGGATCTAAAGTGTTACTGTATTCAAATTTATTGTAGAAGCTCTAAAAAGTGAGGTTTATCTTGAGCTATTTTGTGTCACTCACATGACACTCTAGTCCAAGGGACAGAATATCAGTAAAGATAGGATGTACAGGAATGTAAACAAGCTTTGGAAAAAATGTCCAACAGTTTGTTAAATAGATCACAACAAAACAAGCCCATTATCATTGTAAAAATAGCTCTGAATTTACTATGTCTAATTATCTGAATAGTTTGGAAAAAACATAATTAATTCATCAGCAATATTCAGTATTCTATTCCTGATACTGGATGGTGAGTTTTCTGTATTCATATCCCTGTCAATATAGTAGCATCTCCTAAAGATGAATAAACAAAAGATGTTTATTCTTCTTATGTGGTTCTTATCCTGGCTAAGTTTGGGAAGGTAGTCCAAACCCCAGTTAATTTTTATTTATTTTTTTAAATATAGAATCTTCTTTTTATTTAATTAGTAGGAGTTTTTTGTGTTAATCTCTAACATTATCAGTTTAGGAAGCCTTGTCAGCAAATATTTTGCTGCCTCTCCAAACAAGGTAAGAGGTCTTTCTGTGCTAGATGTTTCGCAGTAATATACTTTATTTAAATTTCAAATACATTAATGCAATGCATGTTAATAGGTACATGAGTGACTTGTCTGGGGCTACACAGTACACTGTTGATTTCTGTCAAATCATAAACAGTTGATGTGGCTGAGAAGACGGCTTGCATAATCAGGAGTGCTCCTCTTCAAAATCAGGTGTGAATGTAAATGGCACTGAAACTCTGGCTGATGAATCTTATTCCTAGTTCTTTGTACATACACAGTCAGAGTAGGTGTTCAAGTTCTTGTGTTACTGTGGCATCTGCAGCAAGAGCCGGTTGAGATCCCTTTGCAGTTCTCCTCTGGGGCAGCCTTGCTGCTGCTTGCTGCAGCCTTGCTGGAGCCTAGCAGAGAAATGCCTGAGCATGGAAACCCAGTTGTCTTCTCATCCAGAACCTTTACATTGCCCTTTTAGACACTGATGGCATGTGACAGGGTGAAGAAATAGGAAGGTAAGGTGTCTTTTCGGAGCGTATATATCGTTTCCAGGACCATAAATTCTTCACTAGCTTTGTATGTACCTGTTAAGCCTGTTTATAAGTACTTCAAAATCTAATTTGTATACCAGGCAGTACATTTTTTTACCTTTTACCCTTTCTGTTTGCTGCCTTTTCATACTGAAATACACTGATTTCTGGAAGCGTGAACAAAAGACTTTGGTGTTTGTGAATCAGAAAATATCAGGGAAGAAATCTACATCTATGTTTCTCCAAGTTACAAAAAATTTCAATCAAACCAATGCTTCTCAAACTGTTGGAAAGTAGTTTTGCCTGCTTTCTTCTATTTTCATTTTATACTGTACCATACATATGTTCCTGAATCACATTGTTCTAATGGCAGTAATTAAGCACAAGGGAAAGTATTGCAGAACAGAAGATTATTGTGTGAATATATTATCCCTTGTTTCACGTTTCCTATTGATTGCTTCCGTTTAGCTTGCCACCTATTTATACTTCCATCTTCTAATACGATTGGCTCTGTTCTGTTTTCCCTGAGGTGTGCAAATTCATAGCCCTCAGCACCGTATGGTGTATAATGGAGAGACAGTTCAGAAGAGTAGCAGCTCCACAAGATTCAGCCTCTCCAAAATCAACCAGCCACGGAGCTGTGTGTGGTGATGACACTTCATCTTTGCAAAGTGTTTTCCTAGTGGTTTACAACTCTCATATCTGTAGGAACCTTATCTAATTGCTCTACACAGAGTATCTGTGTGTTTATTTCTTTCACCCCAAATATCTTTGCTAGTGGTTAATCCCTCTGTTTCTTCATAGTAGGGATAACTGCATACTTTTGCCCTTTGCTGCTTGTATGATGATTTGTTTTCCTTTGAGCTCTCTTGCTGTTGCATATAAGGTACCTTCAAGTCACAAACCTCTGACATGACTGCAAATTTGTTGAGGGCATCCAACATCAAAACAAGCTTTTGTGATTTTATGGTACCAGGATCTCCCCCATTCCTTTCCCTCCATTTTTCCTGTACCCTTTTCCCTTTTTTTCCTTTCCTATTTTGTTGTTGACATTCCTATATCTATCATTTTCTATCACATCTGTATTTCTTGGCATTGTGATTATAACAAGTGTAATCATAGAACAGAAATTTGTACCATGAACTGATTAGAAGAAACGAGCAACTTTCTTTATAACAAAGAGACCTTTCCATTTTTTTAACCTACAGTACTCTGTTAATAATTGACTTGAAGTTAACCTGAATTTTGGAATAGAAGACCCTGTATTGCACTGGATATATTCCTGAGAGGTTTGAGCCTGTTCGCTGTTGCTGATATTCTCGGTGCCTAATCTGACTCTTGTTTTAACCTGTGGGTGATATCCTGGCCCCAAAGCAATTAATTCAGGCACACAGCATTTTGATTGTTGCTTTGTGAAATGCATTCTTTCTCTTTTTATCCAGCTCTATCAAACTCCTTCTAAATGCTAAAGTCTATATTTCATCCTGCGTGGTTATTTCAATAACAAGTGAAAACTTCTCTTGCTACATTTCTAGTACTTGTTTCTTGTAGCCTAAGGAACCTCCCAAGGTTTTGGATGTCTCTTTTTAGATTTTGGATTTGCCAGGTGTAGCTGTGGGGCTTTGAAAGTGCAAGCTGTAAGGTCTTTTTAAACCATTTCTTACTTACCTGCTGAGGCAGTGACATCCCTTCTAAAAGTACCATAAATACAAACTGCCTGTGCCAAATTGTTACAACGTGGTGACAAACTTTTGATGGCAATAATCACATGGCTCCACAACCTGGTTAATGGCAGAGTGGTTTTTTGCTTCTGTTTTAAATGCAAGACAACTTTGAGTCAGTAGAGTGTACTTGTAATTTTTTAGTTTGCAAACACCCTGTTACATGTCAGCTGCCCTGATTTGCCAGCCCCCTCATTTACAGTCCACAGAAATAATGTGTGTAGAATGCACCACTCCCCACCTCTTCATGATAATAAATTTTTAATAGCTTAGCCATGAATGCCTTTTTATGGTCCTTACATTTCTGTTACAAGTTTAAACAGTATCTCATTAATTTCACTCTGTTGATCATCTGTTCAGCTTTTGATTTAATTTTGTGGAATTGCCTCTTTCATCTCAGGAGATATGTGAACAGAGTCAACTTCAGGCCCCATTTCTACACAGTGGAGTCTTGCTCTGATTCTTGAGTCCTCAAAGCAGAGATTAGTAGCAATAACTGTGTAGAAAACTGAACAGATATAAAATATCAACCTATAGATGCTTCTGATGAAAATGTTAAAAGAACACAACTCCTTTCTTCTGAATGAATGTTCTGTATACTTTGTGTTTGGGTAGGGGACAAGGCATTTTAAAGAGAAATATTTATGAAACTATAGTGGTATCTGAATGTAGAGATGAGATTCTTTTACTGCTGTAAAATGGAAAAAGAATCCCAAACTTCAACAAACTTTTAAAGATAACCGTGTCCAGTGGCAAAAAAAAAAAAAGCATATATGTTTTTCCCAGTAATCTGGTCCTTGGCAGCAGTTCAACATCATGTAAGTGAATCTTAGTAGAGATTGTGGAAGAATGATGAAAATTTGATTTCATTTAAAAGTATGAGTCAGTGGAACGACTCTAAAAAACCTTCAGAAGTTATTACAAAACATGATCAAAATAATTCTTTTGTGTAAAGTTTTTATTCATCATTTCACATTATTGGTGGTTTTATAAATGCTCAGGAAGCCTACAGGAGTGTGCTCTCAGCTGGTGTTTATAATCTTCATTTTCTGTTCACTGAAATCTGTTTCTATTCCTTTGTTGTCAGTTTGGCTAGAAACTAAACATAAATTTCCGATGAGAAGGCAGCAAAGTAAGTTGTGGTTTTACCTATTTGAAATAGACCTAATGTTATTTTAAGTTATTCCTCCCTTTGTGTAGATATGGGTTTGCATGTCTCTTCTATTTCAAATACTGTAAAATTATGGAAAATGAGTATTCCAGGCTTTGGAGAGGTTGATTCCCTGAATAACAAGGACGGGATTTCAGTATGTCATGAAAAGACAAAGTAATGGTTACAGGAATAGACTTCTGCAAGATTTAGAAATTCTGAAAGATCTTTTTTGTAAACTAAAACTCCTAGAAATACATTATTTTACTGGTAACTTGGTAAATGTATCAATGATTCTGATTTTCAAGTAAATTTTCAAGTGGCTTTCTATATTAGTTACATTAAAAGAGTTTTGTAAACTGAGTCTTCATGCCATAACTTGTGATCAGTGCAAGAATACTTAATATAAAAGCCTTGAGGAGAGATCTAGTCCTTTAGTTGGCTAAATCAGACTCCCATTAACAATGAGTTTAGAATAAGTCCCTGAGACATTAATAATATTTTAACTATTTTCCCTCTAAGATAATATTTGTAAGACAGCATGTATGGGAAATGAAACCTTTTTCTTGACTTTCAAACCCAAACCAATTAATGTGCAATATAATTAAGGTTATTTTTAAATATTGACAAAGGAAATAAAGAATATGTTATTTGTATATACTGTGTGTTAACTGATTAATATTTATTGTTACAAAATTTGTTTTAACAACATTTAAATTGCTATTAAATGTAAGATAAAGTTGTATTCTGCTCGAGGATAACAATAGTTTTGTTCTATTTCACTGTTTTTGCAAATTTCCACAAGAGCAGCAGTTTAGGTTTTTCTTTTGCTGATATCAAACAAAATTAAATTTGCTAAATGTCACAGAAAAAAAGTAAAATGCTCACACACCTAAGCTGTGAAATGTGGAGCTCACTCTTTTGCCTACATTTAAGTTTAATTGTTCAAACTTGTTCTCCCCAGGTCTGGAAAAGGATACTCATGGATAGAGTTTTATATCTTTGGAGAATATTAATAGCAAGACTTATTTTTTTTTCAGTTTAAATACAATATATTCAAAAAAAAACCCAAACAGAACAAACTGAGGTGAAGGAAGAAAAGTAGAGTGCGAAGAGTGAACTGTAGGTCCTGATATGATGAATAATCTGAGACACCTTTATGAAATAACTGATTATGTGCTCGTTTTATGCAATATTGGAACCAGTTATTTACGCTCTTCTCCCATGCTGCCTCATTAGATGTTCATGTAACCAGTTTCACAAAGGAATTGAAGAGTGGTTGGAATTTTCTAGCACTTTTTCTTCACAGTAGAGCTTTAAAGTATAATTGTAGATAAAAAAAGACTGTATATGAAGATATTAGTATTCCATATATCATATATTCTACTTTCTACTGATCTTTGAATACAAATGTTTCGATATTTTACCTGTTTGGTAAGAATGCATTGAAATCACTAGCTGCATGATACTTGATTTACAGTTAATAGAGTTGCTTCTAAGATACTTGTTGCCCTATTGTTGCATAAAGAGAAATCTTATGAGCATGATGTTGAGATCTTGTTTTTTCTCTCTTTACAAAGGCGTATTTTGCTACTATAAAAATTCAGTATATAATTTTTATACCAAATAATTACATACACATTCAGTGTTATCCTGTTTTTTGGAACTGCAGAACACATTAATTTTTCAGTGAATCTGAGGATAATGCTCTGTTTTTTCTGTCTTCAAAAATATGACCATATATGCACAGTGGAATGTCATTGCTATGCAGTAGTGCACTTTTTACTTTACTTTTTGCTTTTTGTAGTTCACAAGTGGCTCTTGCTGTTTTATGTCAGTTGTCCTGCAGGAAGATTTGAGCAGTGATCTGTTTCTTAATTGCTGTTCATTCCTAAATCATCTGCATCTGGGCTGAAGAAATCATTCTCTCTAAATATTCTGCATGCCATGTTGTTTAAATTCAGATATTTTCATGTTAAAGTGCAAATACCCACAAGAGAGAGCATCAATTCACTCTCCCCTTTATGTCCAGTCACATAACATTTACTTAGCAAAAAGAACCCCAAAAGCAAAGCCTCAGATTTAAGAGAACAAAATCAAATATCCATCATAAAACAAAGGATCTATGTTATCCCTAATTACATACCATATACTTTGAAAACCACTCACAAAAATATCACCAGCATTACAAAGAAACCAGTCATCGTGATCTGTCTTCTGGAATTAAAGAAACGGCAGTTTGCACAAAACTGTACAAATTTTACTAGCATTTTAAGCAGAGCAAAAATAGAAAAGCCAACCAACCAACCTCTTTTATATTGTGATGTTCAGAAAACGAAAGAAAACTCCACCTTATTTTCTTTTGTGAACCTCTGTTTCATTTTCTAAAGTGATTTACATAAAAGATATCTACCGTGTGTGAAGGGTTGCTTAGTGGATTCTCAGAAGTGCTTATATACTAACTTCCTGTGAAACAATTGTAGTCTGGAACTTGTGAATGTCACTTTCATTGTGTGCCTGCTTCTTCAGAACTGTCTTTAAATAGATCTGGTCTGTGGATATTTAGAAGACTACTGCTTAAATCGTTGGGGAGGGAAGGAGGGGAAGACTTTTGTCTTCTCAGTCAAGGGAATGCTTTTGATTTCTTTCCCTATATCAAGTACAGTCCTCAGATGTTTGCCTGTGAAACAGTTTTCTTTTGATTTCTGCCCCCCTCTTTTTTTGAGTCTTGTTCTTAAAAAATGAGTAGCTTGGAATCTGTCTGCTCCGAAACTCTGTTCAGGTTGCACAGCAAACTTCACACTGTAAGCCTAGGTGGGAGTTGAGGAAGTTTGAATAGCTAGGAGTAGAGCTGCTAATTTTTATGTTCCCAAGTGATAAAGAATTCATAGCCACAAGGTGTGTGAGGAAGTTCCCCAGTCAGTGCCTGGAGAGTTGGGCACCAACTCTCTCACTGACCAAGGGTCAGTGGGGATTTCTACAATAGC
Organism: Colius striatus; assembly: GCF_028858725.1. NCBI lineage: Eukaryota > Metazoa > Chordata > Aves > Coliiformes > Coliidae > Colius > Colius striatus. Next base: position 8,203,045 of record NC_084767.1, read on the forward strand.
TAGAAAATGGGGATGAGCTCAAGAGCATATCTTGAACTTTTCTCCATGTGGGATTTCTTTTCTCAATTAAAGGGTGAATTTATAGTAGCTTTGTCACGTGAGAACAAACAAAGGCATGTGGGTGACAATCAGCTCTCACGTCCTCTCAGAGGGGCCATGTGTGGCAAGGCCACTGCTGCTTATTAGGCCTGACTCTAGTGAATCAGACTCTTGATGAGACAAAATCTCTCCTTCCTCTTTTAATTCTTCTGTTTTACACTTAGGGACTTGATGTTGCCTGCTCTGAGACTCAGGAGAATTAATGAGATTAAACCCTAGAAAAAACACCAAAATACTGACATTTTAATAATGTAAATTAAGAAAGAATATTTCATTAGGACTCCTGTTTTTTTGGCAACTCTTCTGTAATTATGATGCCTTTAATCAACAAATATCCATGAGAGAAAAAGGAATTAAGGTAGTTCTTCACCAGAATTTAGAAACCATTGTAGTCTAAGGAAATAAAATTAACAGCCCCAAAATATTTGTCAGGAAAAAATAGAACAGCTTTATATGTCTTCTTTATCAGACATAGGAGAAGGGGGGAGGGAACATTAATTTTATTCTTTTACTTTGTGGACCATTATTTAAAAACAATTAAATGATGAAATTAATCTAATTTTCTCTGAACCTTTCCCCATTACTTTTTTCAAGTGTTTGTGATTTTCATCACCATGACCTAATTCTCAGAAAGGAATCACTGTAAACTCTACTATATTTTTTGGCATACAAAATACACTTATTTTTGTTTGTTCAATAATGAAGTTTTCGCTCTTTATATTAGAAGCCATGAGGTTTTGAGATTTTAAAATAACAAGCTTATTCAAAATTTGTAACAGAGGATGTACAAATAATGCAAGAGTATTTCAAGATTCATTTGTCTCTGACAGTGATGCTGAAGACTTTTTCCAGTCAGTATGGCTTCAAGCATGTATGTCTGTGGTTTTTAGGCTTTCATCTTTCTCTTTTCAATTTTACCCACTTCCTTTCTCCCTCATTTTTATTTCATTAACAAATAAGATAACATAGAAAAGTCACCTTTCCTATGTGTTCTCCAGGATTATTTGGTTATAGCAAGGAAGATTGTAATTTCTATTGAGGCTTTTTAGAACTAATGAAAATTATCAACATGTCACACAGCTGCATTTCAGTTTTGTTTGTCAGAGCCCAGAACAGAATTGATTTTATAAATAGATCTTAAATGTGAGCACAGAATATGCATACTGATGAGTTCATGATAAGACTTTGTTTAGAAACACTTTTAGAATTTACCCATGAAGAGGAAAAAGAATTATATGTCAAACAGAACAATGTAAAGCAATTTTTTTCCAAAGCATTTTTTTCCCCTAAATCATTTATGCAACTCCATATCTTCCACAAAATATCCTACATAAGTGGTTTTTACTTTATGCTCATTGCTGAGATAGAAGAAGGCTTCATGTGTATTAGAAAGAAATCACATGCTCTGGAAAATGGAACATCTTGTTTTACTGTAACACAGATTCAATGAGTCTGACAGGGGCTTTTTAGATAAAGTTAATTAAAATCAAATTGTTCTGGGCTCCTTTTCCCTGCTTTAAGTTTTTTACAATCATGTTAGTGATGGTGAAGTAGAAAAGAGGGGAAGAAGAATAGCTCTTGTAGGAGGTCAGAATTTTTCTACATCCTCTGCAAGAACAGTTTCTTTTCTGCCAGTGTTTTTTCTCACCAAGGAGGCCTTGTTAGCAGCTGGTTCTGATGTCTGTTTGGTGATTTGTGAGAGCTGCTCAGATAGGTAGCTTATAAAATGTTTCGGTCATACCCTTAAGTAAGCTTCTGTTTCTCTATTTGCAAACTGGTTTGTGTGCTGAGTCTTTTTCCCATTGAACTGGAATCTGCTGGTTCATAACTGGCAAGCACTTTGCCTTGCCAACCACCGGCAGAACTTGCATACGCAATACAGAGTTGTACAGAGTTCAGATATGGGGTGACAATGCACCTCTTAAGATTGTAAGAAGACCAGACTCTTTGTATTACACTATTTTCCCCCCTGGACAGCATCACTACAAGCAGGAGTTTTATTAATCTGCCGCTGTAATTTGCAGCTACAGATTTGCAACATTTATGTCTCTAGCCTGAAGAAGAGAGTACGAAGAAACTAAAGATGTTTCAACATTTTTTGCTTAGATACCCATATATATACTTGGTATTTAAACCATGTATACCTCATTGTTCCAGTCTTCAAACACCCCCACTTTTTGGGGATTTTTAAAATCTTGAGCAGTTCCTCTCCCCTTGAGACTTTCACTACATTTTGGAATCCAGCTCCAGAACGGAATCCAGCTCTTTTTTTTACTGACGATGAGCCATAAACAGACTGTGAGACTGTCTTGTAGTCCACAGAGAAAAGATCAGCAGTAACTAGTTTGGGGATTATGTTGTGCTTTTACCAGAGGGGTGAATATTTGGACACTACTTTGCCAGTTGGAGTTGTGTTTCCATTCTGAAGGATCTTTGCAAAACGATTTAATTCATGCATTGAAAACATTTGCTGCAAATGTAGAGGCTCTGTGTGTACTTGATGAGTTTTGAAGAAGCATTCATAGACTTTGATAAGATAGTTTTGATGGTAGGTTATTATTTTGATGATTGTGGCTGTAGTATTCGCATTTCTTTCTATTGTTATGTAGGCCTTTTTGTGATGTCTATTAGGTGGAAGTGCTTCTATGTTTTGTGACTTGATTTCATGAAATCAACACCCTCTGCACTGTTTTATATTAGATTTGGCTTGGCTATTCCTCCTCATTTAAGAAGCAGATCACTGTATCCACCTTAGATCTAACTTTGAAGAGGTTGTACTTGATGACCTCTTTTGGTCTCATTCAACCTAAATTATTCCATGACTAGATGATTCCTACTGCTTATAGAATCATTTAATTTTTTACAAGCAGCACAGGAGGATGAATACTATTCTGCTAGAGCCTGGACATTGCTGGTTTCCAGTGTACACAGAAGGTTAATACAAAAGGTTTCAAAAGGTTAATACACAGACTGTTATACTTGTTCAGTATAACTTTCAGGGGTATCTTTAAAATTATCCAAATTCACTGTCTGCAGTGACTGGAAAGTTGTGGGGTTTGTTTTTTTGTTTTTTTTTTCTATACCTATAATAATCATAGAATCACAGAATGGTAGGGGTTGGAAGGGACCTTTAGAGATCATCGAGTCCAACTGCCCTGCAGAAGCAGGTTCACCTAGATCAGGTCACATAGGACCATGTCCAGGCAGGTCTTGAAGGCCTCCAAGGAAGGAGACTCCACAACCTCTCTGGGCAGCCTGTGCCAGGGCTCCCTCACCTCACAGTGAAATAGTTTTTTTTTCTTATATTTAAGTGGAACTTTTTGTGTTCCAACTTCATCCCATCACCCCTTGTCCTGTTGCTAGCTACTATAGAAAAAAGGGATGTCCCAGCCTCCTGACACCCACCAGTTAGATATTTGTAAATGTTAATAAGATCTCCCCTCAGTCTCCTCTTCTCCAGACTAAACAGCCCCAGTTTCTGCAGCCTTTTCTCGTATGAAGTATATTCCATTCCCCTGATCATCTTGGTGGCCCTGCTCTAGTCTCTCTCCAGAAGTTCTCTGTCTGTCCTGAGCTGGGGAGCCCAGAACTGGACTCAGTACTCCAGATGAGGCCTCACCAGGGCAGAGTAGAGGGGGAGAAAAACCTCCCTTAACCTGCTGGCCACACTCTTCTTCATGAATCCAAGGATGACATTGGCCTTCTTGGCCATGAGGGTACATTGCTGTCTTATGTTTAGCTTATTATCAATCAGGACTCCCAGGTCTCTCTCTGCAGAGCTGCTCTTCAGCAGGTCAATCCCCAGCATGTACTGGTGCATGGGGTTGTTCCTTCCCAGATGCAGGACTCTGCACTTGTCCTTGTTGAACCTCATGAGGTTCCTCTCTGCCCAACTCTCAAGCCAGTTGAGATCCCACTGAATGGCAGCACAGCCTCTGGGGAATCAGCCAGTGCTCCCACTTTGGTGTCATCAGGGAACTTGTTGAGGGTACACTCTGTCCCCTCATCCAGGTTGTTAATGAAGATGTTGAACAAGACCGGCCCCAGAACCGATCCCTGTGTAACTCCAATGGCTACAGGCCTCCAACTCGATTCTGTGCCATTGATCACCACCCTTAGGGCTCTGTCATTCAGCCAGCTCTTGATCCACGATCATCAAAATAGAAAAGCTGTTTAGATCATGATAATTTGCTACTGGTTATCCAAGCCATTTGTGTTGAATTCAAAGAACCAAAACTATATATATATATATAGCACACTTTCCATCAAGCTGAAACCTGTTTTGCAGTTTTGAATTATAGATTGGGTGTATGTCCACCATGTACCATTCAGTTGCCAAGGTATGACCTCATTGAATACATAAAATATGAGTTTAGAGAAACTCTGCACTTGATCAACCTGTAAGATGACATCGTAGCACAGCTGAAATCAGTGGTATTGTTTAGAAGAGCAAGTGCAATCCACCTAATGCTGAGTGGCCTCTAAAGCTTATCTGATGTGAAAATGTTATTCTGTAAATCAATGATTGTAATAAACATTTTGGTTTGTGACATTAAAGAAAATATTTGTGCCATAGAACAGTGGAGGATATCAATGTACAGTCACTGATGGGAAAGTAGAATTACTTGTTAAGAGCTGGTCGAGATCCCACTGAATGGCAGCATAGCCTTGTGGGGAATCAGCCAGTCCTCCCAGTTTGGCATCATCAGGGAACGTGCTGAGGGTACACTCTGTCCTCTCATCCAGGTGGTTGATGAAGATGTTGAACAAGACTGGCCTTAGAACCGATCCCTGTGGAACTCCACTGGCCACAGGCCTCCAACTCGATTCTGTGCCATTGATCGGCACCCTCTGGGTGTCCATGGCTTTTGATTTTGACACATTAATACTTCTGCTTTCATCTCTCTGAATAGTATTGGCAACATAGCTCATAGATTAGACCTTTTCTTAATTATGTTCCTAAAACCTCGTTGCTAGCTATCTCTGTATGTGTCATACAAAGTTAATACAAAGAGCAAAGACTGTCAGAGTATTAGCAATTGGTCAAAGATTTATTCAGTTTCTTTTACTTTATTTTCTTTGGAAAGATAAGATGCGTCTCTTATTTTTGAAGGAAAATCATTTTAAAGTGATTATCTGTATGCTCTTATTGTAAGTGTTCTCAGTAGTTTAGGCCTGGGTGAGTAAGGGTCAATAGATGTACCAATTCAAATCTGTAGTTTGATTTCAAGTTGGATTGGTCTTTGTAATTCTGTGCCACAAATTTAACAGAAGGTGCCTTATACAAATTACAGCTTGTTCAAAACATAGCTGCCAGAATATTAATTTGAACACAATATTCACAACCCACATTTTTTCCAACTTCTGGATCTTTTGCTTAGTTTTCCAATCTGTTGATTCTGCACTTCTGTGTCTTTCCTGATTAGCTGGCAAGTTCTTGAACAAAAGCCATCCTAGGAATTCCTTGTGTTCTGAACACAAGGGCAGATTTCTGGCTTTTTTGTCATGCTCTTTTGAATGTGTGCTCATCAGTCCAGCACATGTGGTTGGTATGACTATTTATTTGTGAGCTACTTCATTTTGATACAGAATGTATCGATTCATTCTGGCTGATAGTCAAGAGGTCTCTCCATTCTCACTTAACTAGACCTGACATTGTGATTTAGATTTTTCATGTGTTTGAAGTGGTTTTAAGTGGCAGATCATGGAAGGAGACATAAGTTCCATGTCTGAGCTGGGCGTGACCCCCCTTTCATATTCACAGAAATACATTCTCCTGCAGAATGGCTGTGGGTATGGTCCAGGAGCCGCATCTCATGTCGCTGTCTGTCCACGCTTTCAGGGGAGGCTCCTGACTTGCAGAGGGCTGACACAAAGGTTATTTGAGAGTAAACTGAAAGAATAAAGAAGAATTTAAAGCTAAATAATGCTGTCTAAGCATTTGTCATTGGCTGGCAGATGAATATCTCTGTCTTCTACAACAAAGTGACACAAGATATAATAGAGCTGTCCTAGAGATGCGTGGTCTGTGCAATGCGATGTGATGTATGACTGCTGCCTCACGTCTGTGTCCACTTTCTTACAGTCTCTTACAAAATGGAGTTCTAAAACAGCTACAAAGTTGAAGATTACCTTAACAGATATTAATACACTGGTTTGATTGTATTTGGATTGCTTCCTAAGGGGAAAATGTTATTTATATTATAACTGTCAGGGAATGGAAGAAGAATTGCATTAACAAATGCATTACTTCCATGTGTTTATAGATCCAGGCTCCCTTAGGGAATGCTGCCAAACATGATATTCCTCACATTTGGTTTGTATTTTATAGTAGAAAAATATATGCTGTAAATGTGTTATTATCCTCATAAATGGGGCCTTGATTAAATAGAAAATTTGAGTACATCCTTAAATCTCACTGAGGCCAGGGGGGTATAAAAATAAGCTGAAAATTAAGTATATGTTCAACATCTTTAATGACTTGACTGTATTTCATTTCTGGACCCAGAGTTTTAAGAAGTGTATTTTTGGAATTATACTGATGTGGTGCAGTGTATGTCTAGAATAAACATACTTCTTTTTTTTCCTTTCTTCTCAGATATACTCATTTCACAGTTAGAGTTACACTTTCATATCACTTACATAATTAATCTTTCCATATTGTTTAAAGAAATTTTCCACGTACCTAATTAAAATCAAGTTTAGATTAAAAACATATCTTAAAATATGTAACTTGTGAGTTCAACGTTAGCTTGAGTGAGAGAAAATTCTGTTTAAACTGAAAATATAAACCTACTCTGACATAAACTTATGTTCTACCAAAAAAACCCCATTCCATGCTCTGCACAAATTGTGGAAGCCTCTCTGATGCTATTGAGTCTTTCAGGATTTGTGCAGTAATTTAAAAGAATTAGATGTTAATCTGTGTTCTGTATATTTGGTATAGAAATAATTGTTTTAATCACTGTCAGGTGCTTCATCTCTGGAGAGTAAAATGCTTCTAAAAAAGAGTCCTAATCACTTGCAAACAGGTTGTCCCAAGGGCAATGAAGGGGTGAAATTTCCTCTCTTATTCTGCTCAATTGTCCCCATGCCCTCCATCATAGTGACTCCTGGCACCTCATTTGTCCCTATGTGCATCACAGTACTGCCCACTAGTTACACAGTATATCCTTTGGCCGTTTGTCCCACTTTGCCCTGGGTAATGAGCACACTTAACCACAGTGCAAATGTCTACTCACAAAGGCACTGCTTTAAATTTTTCTCTGCTACTAGGTGAATCCTTATAAAACTTAGGGAAATGTAATTATATTTTAAACCCCAGATTTAGTCAAACTTTATTCTAGAAACACGTCAGAGATTTTGGAGGAGGAGTAACAGTGGCTGTCAGCTTTCTACAGCTCGGTGCCTGTGCATTATTGCTTCAGCAGTTGAGACTAAACACTTTCCTGCCCACTAATTAGGAAGTTATTATCAATAGCTGCTTAAAAATGTAGCAGCTCTAAAACTTGAAGGGAATCTTCTCCATTCATCTTCCCAAGTGCTCTTTTCCTTATTTCATCAAGGGTATCCTTGTAAATGTCAATACAAGTTACATGAAAATGTCTCAGGCCAGCAGTGGTGTATTAATAGAGTGAACAGGCAAATTTTCATGCAGTGCTGGGCAGTTTAAGGTGAAAGGAAACTTATCATGAGGCCCTGCAAGGAAAAAAATATAGAGGCTTATCACAACTCTTAAATTTAGGAGTCTAAGGTGGTGTTGAAATCACTAGTCCTTAGCAATAAGGCAGATGTCTTTTTGGTTTATAGTATGAAGTGTGTTTCAAATAATTTAAAAAGTGGTAACTGGTGAATAAGCAGCTTTTACTGGAAGTTTTTAATGTGGATTTTTGGATTGTGTGTTAAAAGCAATGAAAATCTTGTAACTCTAGAATGCAAAAAGCAACGTACCTTATCAGCTTTTGTGAAAAATAAACCATATTACATGTATTTACACTAATTGTATAATTAGACATTCAAATTACAGTATGTAAATACTTAGTAATCAGCTGAAATTTGCTTTGAAAAACAAGATAATTCCTTCAACACAGGTTACCTTAAAAGAATGTTAAGTTAGGAGAAACCCCACAAAAGTACAATGAGAAAATTAGCTTGCAGTAATGAAAACCTCACTAACTGGGGTGCAATGTGTAATTCCATCATTTCCTTTTTGTATGCAGCTATGTTTAATGATTTGAAGACTAATCAGGTGATGTGCTGAGCACAGTGAAATAAATAGGAGTTCTCAAGAGTCTGTAATGCTAGATCTCAGCTCACTTTAAGGAATTGCCTTATTGCCCTGAAAAAGAGGGGGAGTCTTTTTTTTTTTCTCTCCTTAGAAGCTTCTTACTCTTTAGAAGATCTCTTGCAAGAGATCTTGGAGTGAGGAATTGAATCTTTCAGTGAGCCACATAGTGAAACTACAGCCACGTGTACTTACCAAGGCAGTACGACACCTGGGGAGTTTTGCTGAGTTAACAAAATGCTTAGTATTTGTTATGATTATTCCATATCAGCCTAAACCTACTTTAGATACAGTGTGTAAACAAAAACATTTCTCCTTGTGGAACCTTCCTGTTTCAATGCTAAATAATCATGTTGTAAATTTTGTAAATTGCTGGTTGTTGTTCTTGACTGACATGTTTACTCAGATAATGTAACAGTTTTTCTCAAAGAAACCTACTTAGTGTCTAGATGACATAAACATGGGGTGGGTTTTTTGTGGAAGAAAGAATTCCCAAGTGCTCTTCACAGTTCTGCCTAATTCTTTTCCAGGCTTACAGCCTCATTTAATATTTTCCCTTCCTTAGTACTGGTTCAATTACAGTCTGTATTTGCCTGTGTCTGTAATAAGTGCATTTGGTGAGCTGGGAGTGGTGGCTGCCTCGGAAACACCCTCCTCCTGTGTAGACTGAACCTCGTGAATTATAGTCAGTGCTGCTGCTGCAGGTTTTACTGGCTTGCATGAGTGGGTGTGATAAGCCACACGCTTTGCTTGACACTGATCTTCCCTAACAGCGACTTGCTTTACTTTGGTACATGTGGCCCTTGCAGTGGTAAAATGAGAGGAGAGGGTCTGCAGCCTGGCTTTCATGTGAGAAAGCATTCTTCAGAGAGGGTGATTCATAAAATAATGGTTAAATCCTGACCTGTGCGCTGACACTTCTTCACTTCTGTGATGTGACAGTAAATGCAAAGAATGAAGGGCTGGGATGATTTGGAGGTGTTGAGAATTCTGGGAAAGACAGAAGAAGGTGAGAGTGTTTTGAGGTGTAGCCCCATGAAAAGATTTCTTAGCAGATAGAAAGCTTGTAAAATTTAATTCAGGATCACAATTAAATTGGTAGCAACAACAAAACTGAGTTACAGTAACAGAGAACAGTAATGTTTTACTAAAGTGCTTAATTTGTTCTATAACCACTATTATGTTAACAAAATATATAACCAGTTATTATTGTGATTGTTGATGTTTAAAACGTTTATCTTGTTGGTCTCTGAGATCTAAGTGGAGTTTTGCTTTTTGTGTCAGTATTGGTTGATCTCAGACTATTTAACAGATAGGGACTGCCTAATCTGTATGTCCCTTCCTGACGATCCACATTAGTTGAGAGAGACGGAAAACAGGGTCTTCAGGTCTATCATCTCATTGCCTGAATTACTGAAGAACCTCTGGCAGGTGCTGCAGCAAAATTGGGTTTTCAGCAACTGATGGGCAGTGTGCCAGATGATGGCTTTCTTTCCCAAACGTAAAGTGTGCTTGCAAAGAAATTTAGCAGACAGTGAGAAATGCTGCTTTACACAGAGAATTAGGACGGTAAGTGGATCAGCATCGTCCTCGGGCTTGGCTGCGTCTGGTCTGCAGTAGGAGCCAGGAGCATCTGCTGAGCCCCAGCTCCAGCCCCACCACAAGTTTCAGGTCTGCCGTTGCCCTGGCACCTGCGTTTCAGGTTGCTGAGCATCTGGTTGTAATAGAGCATAAGATTATGTGCAGTAACAACTTGGAAATGTTGAATAATGGTCATCTTGACTAGCTACAGGCAGCCTGCTCTTGCACATTATGGTTATATACTTGCAGGTTATGTATTCCAAAACTTGAATTAGATAAATTCATTGGTAAATTGAAGTAATCCAAGCATGGAAAGGTTGCATCCTTTGTAATCCAAACACATGATCAGGATAACCATGAATGTGCTTTGCACTGAATACATAATATAGTGGTTTAGAACATAGACTTGCTGTGAAGACAGCCATGATGAGCCAGTTTTCGACTACAGCTGGTGGACACTTAGACTTCTGTGGTTACCAAGAAGGCAGCAATATCATTGAATGGTATTGCAGTTATTTTACTTTATTTTTTGAGTGAAGACATCCTCAACGAAAATCAACAAATGATCTCTCTAGCCATAAATTTGATTTAAGTTTCCTGACTGATTCACTGAAGGACATTTTGGAGAAAGCAATTGCTAGTGTAGGAGACATGACAAAGATAGAGATGACAGAGACAGGAGAGACTCCGGGCAATTCTGTGATCTCAATATAACTTGCAGAGTCTGACAAGACTGAGTCATTCTGCTCAAAAACTGAGTAGTCACTATTACTGATAAAGATACTAAAAAAGATTCCTTTGACATTTCCAATATTTGGATTTTCTTGTCCATCAGCTCTTAAAGAAGATCCTTAACTTTATAAAACCAATAGGCTTTGTGTGCAATAGATTTATAGCAGTATCTGTAGACTCGGTCAGTTTCCCAGTTCTATTAAGGAAAAAAAAAAAGAATTGTTACTCTCTAAAAGACAGAAATGCAGAAAACAATTATAATATCCAAACGAGCTCACAGGATTTTCCAGAAATCAATTCAACCCAACAGTGAAGATGACAGTGGCTCTAAAAAACCATCCTTCATTCCGAGATGGGAAAAATTCCCAAGATTACAGTGACAGTTTTTCCAGTAACTCAGCTGAAGTCAATTTGGGTCATTTGATCTGAGATAAAAGAGCATATTTGAACATACCATAGTTACAAATCCAGGTGCAAAGCAAAAATGTATCACTTCTACAATCCACTGTAGTGCTTCAAGACCACGCTCTTAAAGGGTTTCTTGCATGCAGTATTTTGCTTTTTATACGACCAGTTATCACGTATCTAAACTGCAACCACTTCAGTTCATCACATACTGGAAATAGACACAGCAAAATTCTCTTAAAGTTGTCAAAGATTTATTTAAAATTAATTGCAAGTCAGTGCTAGAACAGCCAGAGCTTGCCATAATGTTTTATTTCTTTGTATAAAACAGAGCTTTCTGGAAGCGTTCATTTTTGACCAATACATATTATCACGTCAGTAAAGATAATGGTTCTATGTAGCTTTTCTTTATCTGAGGGGATATATTTGATCAAAAAAAACCTCTTTAACTATTCTTATGTTAACGTGTTCTGTCTAAAGGAAAACTGATAGCTTAATTTTCAATGAGAACTTTTTATTAAACCCAATATATGGATGTTTATTGATGGGATTCCCTTGAGATTTGCGTATTTTTAAGAGAACAAAGTGCTTCCGATGATAGCAATTTTAAAAAATCTGATTCTCATTCTTGAAATTTAATGTATCTTCTTGTCATATGTATATTTGGACAAATACTGTTCAGAATTTAGATTCAGTGCAGTTTAATGAAAAGCCATGTCTGTAATATTTCTCCCAATACTGTTACTCCATTAACTATTATTATTTCTTCATATACATGGCTGTCAATACTGCTGCTGACACACTTCGTAAAGGAAACTTGATTAAAATCAATAAGTTATTGGGGAGCACTCAATTAACAGCCTTTCACTTTTCCTGTTGATGCCTGCTAAGCCTCCTGTGCATTAAGCACAATATTTCTGCATGACTTTTCAGTCCAAATGTACACATGAAGCAAATGAAGAGTAAAACAAGAAACTCTGGGCATACCACTGTGTCTTTACTGAGGACACCCAGGTGGATGATGTCAGGCACAGGGTAAAGGGCATATGGAAGTAGCAGGCTGAAATGTTAATATGAGATACCAGTCACTTGAGTGGATCAGCAAGACAGTAACTACATCTCCACAGTAACATAAGAGAGGATGAAAGGGATCCAAGAACTATTATTTTCAGTTCAGTCTTTTGGATCTCCACATTGCTTTTGTCTTCTATGTTGGTTCTGATGATACCACAGAAGACTCTAGTATAGATTTAAATCCTTACTTCTCCCACTAGGTTCAAGTCTCCTGTGAAATCCAGTTTGTTTTATTTCTCTGTGAGATTAAATTTTAGGATTTAAATTTCATGGACACAACCATGAGGTACTGCCAGTCAGAATGCGTGCCAGTAATTAATAATCCCCTTCTGTGTCACTCTGTGCCCGTGTTCTAGTGCAAAATATTCCTTCCCAATTTCCCTTTATTAACCACACCCCAAACCTCATTCTAACTAAATAAAAGGGAGAAATTACAGAGAAATGCAGTCTCTGTCAAACTGTCAAGCAGTTACAGGAAGATAGCAATTAAGGAAAGCTAGAAGTAATTTTAAGGCAGGATTTCAGATCGATAGGGAAAGGAGCAATCAGCTTTCACAGACCTTTGACTGGCCATGAGATGTTAACAGTGTGCAAGGCAAGAGCTTGCTTAATGCTTTTGAGTATACACTTTCTCTCCATGCTTCTGGGAGATGTTCATCACCTGGTATCAGATCCTCAATCTTTTGGGATGCTTAGCTGACCTATTTTTATTTTTCCTGAATTCTAGATTGTTTAGGACATCTATAGAAATTGCCATACTTGGATGGGAAAAACAGAGTGTTCAGAATGAGTTATTCACAGTTCCAGTTGTTTTTCACAGCACTGGTTACATTTTTTTTGTAAGTACCTCTTGTTACCTCAGGCCTGGAAAGAGCCACTAACCCATTTGTCGGTGTGGTGCAATTTAGTAGCATTTGTTGCAAGAAAGTTCATGGAGCTTGAAGTCACTTTGGAGGGGAACTATTACACACTAAATGAATAAAAACAAAGGCTTTTAAGCATTTACATGTACTCGTTGAGCTTGTCAAAATATTAGCATTGCCCTGCTTTTGGCAATTTCTGAATACATTACTGTGAAACGTGTACCATCTGCTCACTGTTTTGTAAAGTACTGCAGTGAAACATTGAGAATGGTATGAAAGGTCTCAGCTCAGCTTCTTCAGCAGTGCCATTGGACCCCTGCAGCACAGCGGTCCTCTGAGCACTTCCCCAGGCCTCACTGCTGGCTGTGAGGCTTTTTTGAGGCCATCAGGCCACCTGCCCTGCTACTTCTTCAGTACCCTCACGGAGCCTGATGACTGTGCTCGTGGATTTGGGTCAATTGAGGAAAGAGTGAAAAGAGAAGTCATGCCATCAGACAGAGGAAGAGCGTGCATTCATTATACCTTTTCTAACCTAATGAAGTTAATCCTGAAAGGCAGTACAGACGGGGATGATGTGTGTGTCTTCTTCCTGGAATTCCAGCCCAAGGACCTGAAAAGCAGCTGCTCCAGGAAGTATTCCTGATTGCACAGACTTGACACAACCCAGCTGTCAAAGCCAAAGAAGAAATCACACATTTCAGAGTTGTTGCAGCTTGAAAATCATACAGACATGTCTTGGAAGCTACAGGGATATCCCCCCACAGGTTCCCTCTTGGTTGGGGTGAAGAGAGAGGGAAAGTCACAGTGTTTTCTATGATGAATTACATTTGCACTTCTCCTCTAATTGGAAAATGTGAGATTATATGTAGAAAGAAATCTTCTAAGAATTTATGATCAGTGGAAATGAAAGATGTGGTTTGAATGCCGATTAGGTACCTCTGTAATTTCTTTGGCTACTCCATACTTCATTTCTCTCTGTCTTACTCATATATTGAACTTACCTGTTGACATTTTTAGGATTATTTCTCTGTTCAACAATAACCTCTCCACCAATCATCTGTCATTATTTTCCAAATGGATTTTTCTTTCTTCCTCTTTCATTACAATGCAACACTGTTTCTTTATTGACCTTATTTTTGTTTTCTCACCATCCTTTTTTCCTTCACTTGCTGTGTCTATGCTAAAAGTTCTGTAACTTACTCATGCTCACAAACATTCTCTCCTCCCTTGTTTAATTGCTTTTCCTTCTGAACTCTTCCCATTCTCACCTCCCTATTCTGAGTCCCATATTTCATCTGTGCCCGTTTTTATTACTGCCACTTTTATCTGTGTCTCCTTCAAGCTCCAATCACCCTTTGTGTAACCGCAAACCAATGATCAAGTGGGAAGTGTATCTGTTCTTTTATTCTTTCTTCTTTCAACACCAGTGTGATTAATCCTAGCCTTTCTGATTGGCCCATGCAATAATGATTGAGTTGTCGCTCAGACTTTCAACCTGTCTTACCACTGGTGTGAAATTGAGCTTCAAACCAGGAGACCATTCAGCACTGTCAGGAAAATGTGAGTCAGTAATTTACAAAGTGACTCTGTGTTTCATATACTACCCAACTTAGGAATGCAGAAAATACTCTGTAGGACTTACTAATGAATCAGGATGCAGCAACGCCACTACATTACGTAATCTTGCATCCCTTGAGATGAATGAATTATGGATGCAAAACCATTATCCCTCCCTCTTGGCAACATCTTCACTTTCACCCATATTATATACCTGTGACTTTTTGGCAATGCTTTCCTTCCTCCTTTCCCAGCATGCTACAATACTCCTGGAGGCTTCGTATTTTGTATTTTTGTAGAAGTGCTTTCATTGTTTCCCATTTAATTCCCTTTCCTTTTCCTATTAAGTCATTAACCTCTGAAAGCTTACATTTATTGCTTTATTCTTTTTAATAATTTTAGATCAGTGGATGAGAAACATTATGTAACGCAAAATGTTCTCAAAATAACTGACAAATAAAATGGATACCATTGAGGTTCTTCTATATTTATACTGAGTTTTCCAATGTGGAAAACCAGAAGTTCAGAGAGACCATGAGGAAAACTGAATATGTCAAAAGCATGGGTACGTACCTAGAAATATGAACATATGCCCTGTACCCCCTGTAAAATTCAGCTCATGATACTGGGAGAAGAATCTTATGAAACTTCTCTTACTAATAAGTGAACTAAATTTTTTGACATCTCCAACTAAGATTTAAGACTTTTTTTCTTTTAATGCAAATGTCCTCTTTTTTCTGATCAAAAAGCCTATACACCCTCCCTGTGTGTGAAGTTCCTTTAGTAGCATCTTTTCAAATGTATCATAGTGCATATTCAGTATAATTTATAAATAATGTGGTGTGTTGGGTCAAGTCATCTTATAATGTTACATCAAGAAACAGGGATATGTCAACCTTCAAGGCAGAGCTCCTGTAGTGGCAAGGCACTGTATTAATCTCTTTTCCTTTTTGATTTCCACTCTTCCCTCTCCAGCTTTATAATCTACTTTCACAAATGCAGTAACTAAAATGAAGAGAGAATGGGAATATGCCTTTAAAAAGTACAGTGAATCTCTTTCTAATAAGCCTCACTGTTTGAGAACGGGCCAATAAAACTGGCAAAAAGTCAGATGAGAGAGAGATTAATTCATTTTCTGTCACTTCTGAGAGCAGAGTTCAAACCAATCCAAGGAGACAAAAAAGACTTTTTGCATGTGTGCTTAATGTGTATAGTTGTCAGCAGTGAGGCACTTCAAACTGCTGTGCTCTAGTTCCTAGTTTATAGTAATATCACAGCCCAAACTGCAAGGTCATGGTTTAGGAAACAGCCCAAGAACTGAACTTGACAAGCTGGTACTTTGTTAGCAGCATGTGGGGAAATTAAGGTGTCACTGGAAGGACCAGATTAAGGGAAGCTGCACCAGCAGACAAGCTTATTCTTTCAAAGACTAACTGTTATGTAGAAGAGTTTGGATGTTGTATACTGGGAAGATGTCAATTTTAAAGAAAAAAACCCCACAACAGACTAAAAATTAAAAATAATATCAGATGCTTCATAAATGTCTGCTCATTGACCATCCTAATGCAACCAATAACATGTAGTGTAAATTTGGCCATGGACTGTTTACAATTTGTGAATAAATTTGTGAGCAGTCTCAGCTGTGACTCTGACCTGTGGCCCTGGCAGAGGCTAAGCAGAGACTGACAGAGCCCAGAGAGATCTCCTGTGGCACAGGGTGCCCGAGGCAGCTTCAGTGGGCCTCCAAAGGGAGCTGTAGGGAGCATGACTCTCTCTACACTTTCTAAAAGTGTATAGATCATGTTTCTTTACATGTGAGACCAAACTGGAGAAGTTAGTGCTATTATCAGGGTTAGGCTAATGCAGGCTTGTGCAGAGAGAATACTTCTATTCTCTGGAAAAAGCACTTGAATGTGTGTACATACAGAAAAAGTTACAGGTGTCATCCAGCATGCTTGTCTGCTAGACAACATCAAGTACTGTCAGTACATGCAGGAATTACCTCAGCATGTCTAAAACTCAGTCTATTGCAAGTTTGTGATACAATCCTATAGAATTTAATACTTCTTAATCAAATAGTATTTGATACAAGGCATTTGATACTGTCCTGGAAATGTTTCTAAACACCTGTGGAAAGCAATAGAAAAACTGTTAACTTTTAAAACCATGAGACATATTTTTATGTTTCTGTAATATTGCTTGAGCAATTTCTTAAAGCTTTAGAAATAATTTCTCTAAGTTTAATATTTACTTTTTTCAATTGTCTTCTGTAGAATGTTCAATTAAAGCTATTTAACATCGGTAGTAAAGAAGTTTAGAAGGAAAACTAAAGTGGAGGTTATGTCAGTAGGAATTAAGTGGATTCCATGAGTAGCAGATTAACTTTTCTACAGCCAAGCAAAGGAGATGAGGCTAAATTTCTTAATTATGACGATGTTAATATTGCCACTTTTTACAGCTCCTACACAAGATGTGATGTCCAATGACAAATATCTCTAGTATTTTGTTAGACATCAATTCAATGTCATTTCCAAGAGAAATATGCTATTCACTGAATTTCTGTGACGACTTCTCGTAACGTGTCTTTTGGTTAAAGCAAAAACTGAGGCAAGAAAAAAATCAGATTTTCATGATGAACCAGACCAGTAACTCTCTCTGTGTAGCTAGGGAGCTGGACTGACACAAAACACTGATGCTGCTCTCATTAATGACATATGGGAAGACTGAATGATTGGTTTCTATATTTGAAGCCCAAAGATTCCAGTTCTTTAACAACCTTGTAAGTAAAAAAAAAAAGAGATAAGTCTTGCCTTTTTGTTATTTCAAAAACATACTGTTTTGAATCTGCTTTCTGTTGTATGTACAATGCATCTTGTATGTCTGGTTGCACTTCACTTGAGCTTTGCTAAGGAGCAAAGCTCCCAGAATAGGGAAAAAAAAACATATGATTAAGTCATGAGGCATCTTTTGGACCTATTCTTGCTATATTCTCAGAACATTTCTCTCTCTATTGTTTTCTTGTTTTTCTTAATATATTCCTGAATGATTACTTTGCCTGGATTCACAGAAGTTTCCTCACCAATTCTTTCTAGAGTTACTTTCTTTTACCAAGGAATGTTG
Organism: Colius striatus; assembly: GCF_028858725.1. Classification (NCBI taxonomy): domain Eukaryota; kingdom Metazoa; phylum Chordata; class Aves; order Coliiformes; family Coliidae; genus Colius; species Colius striatus. The sequence continues at coordinate 8,220,760 of NC_084767.1, forward strand.
AGTTGTGTCAAACAAGTTCAACTGTGAGTCCAAGTATGTCTTTCTGCCCAGCGTTTTGCCTGTAGTTTTTCTTCTCTCCATCTGTTAATTACACGTAGTAGTATGATAGAGGATACCATTAGTCACCATTATCACTGATAGGTGATGATTTTCTGCTCTTTCCCTTCTGTTTGTGGAGAATGGAGGGCAAGTCTGCTAACAGGGAAGAGAAACGCGGAGTAGATTAAAGAAATGTTAAACCTGAGTCATTTCTATCACACACTGTATCTCCACTGATTTCACAGAATTCCTCCTGATTTATAGCACTGTAATATAGAGGAAGACCAATCCCTTAAACTGTACAACTGTACACAATTCATTTTGTGTTTTGTCATTGAATAATGCTTATTTTGTGTTTTTACTATGAAGGTAAACAATAATCAAATCATAATCACATTACATGTAAACTCATAACTACAATGTTGTCTCTCATAACATGGTAGTATTTCTCAATATTTTAGACTTTTCTATGAGATGATTTGAAAATATAATGGTCTTCATATTTTCTGTTTTCTTGAGAGTTGGGTTTTTTTAAAATATATAAAATAAATCTTCCGTGAGCAAAGTCCCTCTCAGTATATACATCAGTCATTCTTAACTGATGTGAATAGAACTTGGGACATTAAAAGGTGTGGTCCAATATATTTGATAATATAGAATGGAATACAAATATTGTTAAATAAAAGTAGAATTGCACTTTTCAGAAACAAAAAGATTTCTTACCAAGGACAGAATATAAAAGCAGCTCTATGGCATTTTCTTAAGATTCTGTAGTTGGTGGAAACTGTGAAAACTGCATTTGTGAATGAATAAGTAAACAACTATTGCACACTTTTAGTTAAAAATACAAACGCCTCCCATTGGGTTTTACTCTGAAAATGCTTCTAGTTAGAGGAGTGGGTGTGATCTTCAGTTATCGCAGAAAGCCTCAGAAATAGTAGACATGTGGAAAGCGTGTGGGGAAAAGTCTCCTTCTGAAGCCATGGTATATTGGTCTAGAAAGAAACCCTAAAGCAACTATGTATGCATTAATAGCTGTTCAACATATCAAAGAGCTTAAAGAATGGCAATAGGTCGGTGATATGTTAGACATGATCAGTTTTTTCTTTGTTCAGCTTGCGTTTTTTGAGAGCATAGCAACATTTGCATAGATGTTTCATTTACACATGACCTTGAAATCCTGAAGGTTTAGGTTACCTTATACTGAACTTGGATTTAACCTTGAGGCTAGCCCAGGACCAGATTTTTCCAGAGGTTCTTTCCACTCTGAATTATTCTATATGATAATACGATGTAGAGACTTTTTAATCAGCCTCTGTTGCCCAATTCTACAGGCGGCATAATTATTAAGGTGCAGCGTCCCACTGAAGAGCTGAGTACGTAATGAAAAACTAATGATTAATTCACTAATTCTGTCTGAAATATAAATTGCAAAATACCACTGTGTGGATGTTAATGTGCAGATGTTCCCAAACATTTCTCATGTTTGATGGAAAAAGACTCCTGATCCTGAAAGTGCCCTAATTTTTAGCAGAGTTACTAAACTGGAAGCCTACAACAGCCTTGACCTGAGATTATTTATTATTTAATCACGTGGTTAAAAGAATAATCTTGTAAATGGAAGTGACTTGGCTATTCAAACAGCAAGCATCCTGTAGTTTGGGGAAACATAAGCCATTAATGTGAGAGTGACAAAAGAGGAAGACATTTGTAATTAATGCTGCTCACCACAAAGAGCTTTGACAGCTTCAGTGAAAAAAAAAAAAAAAGAAGTGATATTTACGTACAATCAGAATAATGTACTTAAATGTTCCTAGTCTGCTTTTCTTATTCTTCTGTCCTGAAAAAAAAAAAAGCAAAACAAAAACAACAACTCTCATGTACACAAAGAAACAAACAAAATTTTAAAAAACTCACAAAAAATAAAACGCCTCAAGAAAATTCTTCAGCATCTTTGGAGAAATTAAACTGTACCTGCATCAGAAAAGAGTGAAATTACAGGACAAAGAATTGGGTGGAGAGGATGAATCTGAAGAAAGAGTCAGAAAGGTAAAGGCTCCAAACGAAGTACCATTAGCAAACTATGTAAAAGGCAGAAAGAGCATACTTTTAAAATGCTTAAGAAGCCAGGGAACAACAGAAGGAATTGTTAGTCCTCTGATTAAGAGGATGGAAGAAAAAAAGCGAGTCATGCAGAAAGCTGAAAAGCTTAATAGCTACTTTTCCTTAGCCCTTCAAAAAAGATAATAGTTACAGGCTTAGTGCAGTAATAGTAGTAACAAAAAGGTGAGTTGGAATCAGGAAGGAATAGGTTAAAAAGTGCCTACCAATTTAAATGGAACACATTAAAATGAACTCTAGAGAGCCAAGCAAAAATCTCCCCGGAGTGAGGTAGCATCAGTATCAAAGCCACTGGCAATTTAATTAGTGAATTCATGGAAGGGAGGCTGGAAATGAATACCAGAGAATGAAATCAAACAGGTGTAAGATCCTCATACTTTTTCAATTCTGATCTTTAGGCCCAAGGGAGTATTCTACTGCTCTGAAAATCCATTGTTCAGTGTGGTTTCGGGCCCTGACCACACAGTCTGGGAACCTGGCTGGCTAATTAGTACTTCCTTTGGTAATAGTCATTACATGGCCAACAGCCTATCGTACAGGCTGTGAGGACACGTTCTGCCAGGACGTGGACTTTGAGTGGCAAAAGTGACACGGTATCATTTCCTGCAACAGCAAGTCAACCTCCCAGTCTGCAACAGCACTGACTCATTATTTTTGAAAGGTGAGGAACTCGGCAATATTGTGCTAAACACACATGAAGAGGAAGCATGAAGTTGCTGTGGTTGCTGTCCAGTCTTTGCTTTATAATTATTTCCTAAGCTGCCATCTGTAATTAAGTTTAAACTGTCAGTGCTTCCATAGCATAGTGATGTCACTAATAATAACAGATACACAATTGTGTAATCCTTTTTATTGGAAAACATTAAAAAAATCATAGCTGGGAATACATAATTTTTTTTCAAACAAGAGAGCAAATAAAATGGGAATTTCAATGGACTATTACTACCTCACATTCTTCTTGCTTCTTGTTGTTGTCCTTCCTCTTTGTCTTTTTAATCTCTGTAAATAGGATATTTTTTTATCTAGAATAGTTCTGCATATTGTTTGGCAAACAATAATCTTCAGTTACGTTCAGGTTTTGATTTTAGAATAGAAAAGTAAACAGCAGCATGTAGGATTTTCCTTTCAGAGTACTATGTGTGTCATGTACTCCGTGAAAATCCCTCTAGATAGTCAAGTCACCTGGTTTCCTCCTTTCCAGTTTTCTTGGTGTGGAGGAGGTATTAAAATCTGTCCTCCCTTTGAGGGAAGCTTATGCAACCAAGTGCATGATTCTTACAATCCTTTAGGCTGTCTCTGTTAAAATGTTCTATGAAAGCCTAAAGCAGCTGTGTATCATCAATCACAGAAGCACGGCAGCAGCTCAAAAATGTTGCTGGCCCTCCTCAGAATAAAAGACCATGTTCAATACCAGGGGAATCATGAGTTCCTCCAGGCACTCTTCACCCCTGAGGCCCCTGTGGAAATACTGCCACAGAGGACTGGTTCTCCCTCTGTAGGCAAATCCCCCTGTCGATCAGCAGAACATGAGGAATTAAGTAGGATTTTCTTCATCCTATTTCTATAAAGGATGCTGTAAAATATCCTGTTTCTATAGTAAATATCTATCTATATATGTATAAAACATACACAGTTACCTTATATTTATATGTGGTCTTTATGGATATATTTGTTTTTATAGTATCAATAATTGCAGTCTTTTGTAGTTTCTATTGAAACACCTACATTGTATACATGACTCTTCCTCCTCCTTCCCACTCTCAAAACCTCTGACTAAAACTATTACTATTCATCTTACTCAACTGTAGAAGCCTTCTATTTTCATATTCCATAGTTGTGACTCTCCTTGTAGATGTGAGAGTTTGTTCTCTATCCAAACAACAGAGAAGAAAAAAACCCAACCCTTCCAGACTGTCTCTAGTGGTATCTCAGTCTTATGTCTTCTTCTCAGCAATCATTTCTGTTTGCCTCTCATTCTGTCTGTGAACCCATCTGGGATTATGTGTTATGTTAACATAACACACAGTTAAATGTGTGCCAAATTCTTTCCAATATTTCTGTAAGAGATACAGTAGGTCTTGAGCTGTACAGCAGCAGCTTGGGACTGGATGGGATACAGTCAAAAGTGTGGAGGGAGTTGGTCCATGCAACTGTCAGGCTGAAAAAAAAAATGTGGTAATTGAGGAAGGTTCTTCATTTCAGGAAAAAGCGAGTATTTCAACCAGCTTGGTGAAAGACAAGGAGGAGGGTCCCCTAAGGAGGATTTGGGGGTCTTAGTGGAAGGGAAGTTGAATATGAGGTTACATATCCCTTGTGTTAAAAGAAGAATTTAGTAGATGATGTCAAGGTGACCTTCTAACATTTTTTGTACAACTCTTTGCACTCCTCTGACTTCAGTGTGTGTAGGATTCTGTTCTCTGGCTTTGTATGAGTTTCTCCATCCTTACGCCCTTGTCCAGTAAGTCCTGTCTAGGCCATTAGCAATCTCAGAGCTGCCTGTGTTCTGCAGCAAGCACTGGGGAGTCCCATGGAAGGTCTCTCCATTAGTTCCATGCTGCTCTGTGGGTCCGTGTGGTCCACAGAGGAAAGTGACTGTGTTCTTGCTACTTTGTATGGTTCTGATGAAGGGACTGAAAAAGCCTATGTCATTTTTGTCAGCTATGCATGGAGCAACTGCTGTCCCCTGCAGATGAGGATGGGGGAATGTTCAGACATTTGTTGCTCCAGCTGGATTCATATGTTATTCATGTTTGCTGATACCATAACTCATGGCTGTAGACATTTGGCTCTTTTACTGCCACTTGGATGGGCGCTTGTCTCACATAAGGGGAGCTGGATTACAGAACAGGAAGTTTTTTAATTTGATCTATTTAATGTTTGTCAATTTTTCTGCCAACAATATAGTATTTTTTGATTAATATTATTGTATGGGAAGTAACTGTAGCAATGTATACTATTTTTTTTAAGAGGTAAAAGCAAGAGGTCTCATAGATCTGCAATATATATGTGATATTAGATATGTGAGTTACATGTTGCAGCGTAGATAGCAATTTCCCTGGAGACAGGATGGGTGACTGTGAGGGCAGAGTGGCCTGAAGATAAGGGCTATCTGCTATCTTGTCATGAAATATTAGTAGTGAGTATTTAATGTGTTTCGGCTTTCCCACTTTGTTTCAAAAGCAGAATTAAAAGGATTTTTTTGCATTAAAACAAAACCTTTTACAAATTAATATCCCTGCTAACGCTTGCACTTCATATAACTTTTCCCATCTGACAGTGAACAATGACAGTGAGGGCAGATCATTTTCAGGAAGCTGCTTTAAAGAAAATGCAGAAAAAGAAACCTTTGTAATTATAAACTCTGATTATGTAAAGTAGTCAGATACGGGCTTTTCCTTTCAGGTTGTGTGTTTCTCTTTTAAGATGCTTTGTTTAGAAACCCAAGTGCTGAAATGGAGGATTTTCATTTAACGTTTAAAATGAAATCAAGTATCTGCTTCCTTATTGTGTAGCACTCCACTTATAATCTTTAGCACTAGGTTTTTTAGCTTTGTAGCAGCAGTCCTGCATGCTGTGTGGGTCTTTAAACCGCGTTGCTCCCTCTCATGATTTTATTATCTTAAAAATCAAACTACTTGACAAGGGAAAGGACTTCAGAGAGTACAGCATAATCATACTTCCCTGACACCAAAGTGAGAAAAAATTCTGAGCTGAGCTGTATTGACCAACATGAAACAGGACTTTGACATTGTAATGCATTGACATCACTCTCATTTAATCTTTTTTTATTATGCTTTATTGCCTTTTTAAAAAGTTTTATCTATGACAGTATAAAGAGGATACCCTAAGGATACGATTTCTGCAACCTATAAGTGAGTAGAGGTGTAAAAAGCATCTGTAGCCCCACTTTACTTTGAAAAAGAGAATCAAGTCTGCAAAACAATATAGAGACTGCCTGGTTGAATGCCACATAAAATGCTCAATGCTCTGATGTTTCTTTGCTGGCCAGTAAAATATAACATAAGAAATTGATTTATTACCACCTTAGCAGTAGCACTTGATGCTGATGATACAAGAACCTAAAAACCCACAGCCTTAGAGTATGCCAAAGAAACATAACTCTTTTAAAAATGATTTTTCAAAAAAGTGAAAATCCTATTCTTTGGTATCCTAAATTGAATTTTAGAAAGCTAATGCCATTGTTACTGAAAAATAATTCCTTAAATACAAGTTGGAAAGTATTTCCCTAGAATCATATTGTCATTGTAGGAAAATATAGTTTGTTAGACCCTAATGTGTGCTTGTAATGCATTTCTTGGAAAACATGCATTTACACACTCACGAATGCTCTGCTTCTAAACCAAATGGCTACTTTGTACAGTACAGCTGAAAATTTAGCAGCTACTGGAAGATTACAATGAGTAAAGTTTTGTGTCAGCCTACTTGAGGACAAGAGCTCTTTGCTAAATTTTAAATAATTTGTCTTACTGTGCTTAAATATCTTTTGTTGTGATCATTCAATAGACAAATACGTAAAATTGCTTTTTATCCTCAATGTGACACCAATAAGCAAACAGTCTATGTGCTCTATTTTGAAAGGGTCAAAGTATTAAGAGTAGCATCTTGAAATAAAAAGAAAAACGAGGAAAAGAAAAAGAATTCCAAAATTGTATTGAGGTGTTTTCCAATAGCGTCTGCAGCACAGCATGATGTTGTGCTGTTACTGTAGGTAGAACGTGAGCAGAGCTACAAGCAAAAATAAAGTAAATGCATCTGAGAGAAAAAAAAAAAACACCATAGTTTTAGTGGTTTTAATGTTTAACAACTATGTTTAATGAAGCTATATCTCACTGACAGTGCTTTCTCCAGCTAAAGTATGTATTTACAGACATAATTGTATTTACTAGACATTGGACGGAAGGCTTTAAAGGATATAGTAATACTGGTGACATAATTAGATTATTGATATTTTTTGTTAAGTGAATGTTTCTCAATGAATTAAGTAATAGTTTCTTTTAAATAGAATACATTGAATATGAAGTCAAAAGATTCACCTTAATTAAGAATGTAAATAGTCAGTATAAATCAGCTTTGAATATTCAACCCTTATATCAATAACAGAGATATTTTTTTTTCTCAACTGCCTTGACTCTGGATGCATGAGAATATCTCTCTAGCACTGTTACATTGAGTAATTATCTCTTGAGTTGTTTAGAGCTAGTGCATTAAAAGTAGCACATAGTGTACATATCTGGCTAAACTGATAGAGAATGATTTATAAAAGTAAAGCATTGCAGAAAAGTTAATATTTATACTCTATTTTTTAGGGACAAGTAGCTGTCCTTATCTCACCATCTCCTCATGAAAATGTTTATGTTATCCCATACTGTAAATTAGACACTGTGCTGTACATTGACAGGCTGAAAAAAAAAAAAAAAAAACAGCATTAAAAGCACATGGAATTTAAACTGTTAAAAGTGTATGAAATTAAGACAACAAAATGTTTGAATTGCTAGTGTATAACACCTCCTGTTCTATCTGATGCAGCGTGAAGGAAGCATGTTTTGTTATATTTCTGGAATGGGCTGACAACATAGATGGAGAGAAAGCAGGTATGCTGATGTATAAAGAAGTGGTCACTAGTTTTGCTTTAAAAAGGACTTAGAGCAAGCAAAGGAGGAGAATCTTTTCCTATAGTAATGCAGTGAAGTCTATTGTTGCTATGGTCTCAATTGGGTGCCTGGAAGCACTGATGTGTGTGTGAAATGTTTTCATATCACAAACATATTAGCAACTTACTTGATACCAAGCACAGAAAAAGAAACCCATACTGTTCGTGCATATCCTTGTTTTCCTCTTTTTTTGTACTATAGTAAAGAGAGGGTGTTGTAGCAGCCAATTTGATGTCAGGTCTTTCTGTGATTCTTTCTTAGTGCTCATCGGGGTGCCAATAGACTAAAGCTATCCAGCATTAAGAGATTTTTCACATCACAGTTGCAGAAGCAAACTACTTCTTGCCAAGCACAGAAAAATACCAACAAACATTACATATTCACATTTCCATTTTGTTGTTGAGTGAGGGAAAGGTGTCCTGGTGATTGCTCAGCCATCAAGCAGAAAAAATTACAACTCCTTTTCTTCTGTTTTTGCTCTTTTGTCAACAGAGAGTCTCCTTTCCTCAGCCTTCTGCTGCAAACTAGAGAGCATATAGAAAGTCTCAATAGGAAACATAATGGGAAAAGATGAAATTGCACCCCTCAGTTGCCAATGGCAAACAAAAGCACCTCTCCTCTTGGCTGCCTGTGGGTTTCATTGTTAGCCAGAATTGTTTCCCAGATCTTCAGAGGCCTGTTTATATCTTTGAGATACCTCTACTTTTTCCAAACACTCTGCCGTAAGATCCGTTAATGAGGGGTGTATGTGTACAACCTAGTTTTCCCCCTTGGTAGCCTGGGTTTTTTTTTTTGGTGTACCAGGTACCTCTTCTGTTGTGTCAGGTGGCGTGCAGCACTGCTCTGAAAAGCACGTCCCAAATGCAGAGTATTCTGAGGGGTTGCTTTGAAAATAAACAATTTATGAAGTTCTTGTGTGTCTGTAAACAAAATTCTTTGCTTTAAAGTGCCATTTGCTTAATTTTAGTGTTACTACCAAGAACTGTCATCTTCTCACTACTTATACTACATAAGTTTCTACTCGATCTGAGATAAAAAAAGATTTACCAAAGGACTTTTTAAAAAAATTTCCTTTTTTCCCCTTCAAGATGACAAAATCCAGATTTCCAAAATAGCTATGGAAAATCCTCCCTTGTTAGGCTTGAAATGTCTTTACCAATTTTTAAGTCTTCTGATTTACTCCGTCTGCCAACATGAATTTGGCTCAGTTCCTTAGATGATACTGAACAACTACTAAACTACTGTACTATCTTAATCTTTCTTTGTATACCAATAATTATAATAAACCAGCAATCAGTAGACATAACTAGTAATATTCCAGCATGATTTTCTATTTTTCATTTGTTTCATTTCCTTCATACTAACAAAGAATGAAGACTGAAATAAATATGTGAAACCTCCCCATTATTCTGGAAAGTTTTGCTCTTAGCCTTTGAGGTTATTCAGTAATCTCAGTGGAAGGTGTGTACTTCTACTCCTTACCTATGGGAACTGAAGTGTGGAGCGAATTCATCTATACTTTGCTTTTCGTTGAAATGGTGACTCCAGCTTGGAAGGATCTGTTCCTTTGAGATACTTGATTTTTTTCCTAGTACTTTGGTGTTAATTTGCCTCTTAAAGATAGCAAAGTGTAGATGCAGAAAAGAAGACAATGTTCCAATAGTACTGTTCATGAACAGCACTTCAGAATTTTACTTACTATCCTTTCTATGTCACCTTAAATGTACAAGTCAGGCACTATCTCCATTGCTCACACACCCTTTAGGAAGTATTTCTTAATGCTTGTAGAAATGCTTCTGTCTGTATGTCTGTAGCAAGTTTGTATATTGTATATATAAAATTTAACTTTTTTTTTAAACAAAAGTATCTTGTAAATACAGAAGAAACATACAGATCAACTTCCATGGAGTCATTTAGTTTGCTGTAGTTTTCTCAAACTCCAGTTATTTTTCCAGTAAATTCTGATAGTAATTTTGGTTCAGTATGCTAATTGAGAAAGTAATCATACAAAGATTACACACTAGTTTATATGTAGGATACTAGGAAAAGATCCTTATGTACCTCCATATTAGATGACAGTCTGATTTTCCTTTTCACTTTGAGATCTGAATTTATATGACTGGCTGCTCTGGGAAGTTCTAGTAAGAGTTTTCTAATATATTGCTTGGCAAAATAATCATAGTGTATTGAATGAATTCATACATTAGCATGACTCACGTACAAGGCTGAGCAGTTGCACAGTTAAGCCAGCCACTTCCAGTAAACAGAATTCAAAATCTCATGTTTATTTTAATTTTATTTACTGTATTGCATATGTATATTTTCATGTTTTTCCAAGATAACATGATTTCTTCCCCCCACCTCTCCTCACTCTGATTGGCAGATAGGAGTGACACCTTATCGAATGACTAAAAAAACCCAACTTCCACATGTGAAGTCGTATTTTTCTGAAACTACGTATCTTTTAGAAAACAAGTCCCTGTTCATAAATCAGTATGGAAAGATAATGCTGAAAACCTGTCTGATAGAAATCAATTAAAGCTATTTGTCCAGGAGATCATGCCAAAATACACTTGTTCTGCTATAGGTTTGTATATTAAAAAAAAAAAAAAAAAACCAAACAACAAACCAAACCTAAAAAGATATAATTTTAAAAACAGGAACCATTAAGAGAGATAAATTTCAGCAAATGACATCACCATGCTTAGAGTCTCTGAAACTGCCCAATTCTCTTTAGGAAATAACGTAAGTCCTGTTGAAAGAAGTGCATTTTATATCACTGTATACAAATAGCATTTGGATTTCAGATACAGAATTCGAATCAAAATGTTTTTCAAGATACAGAGTTACACTGAATCTCTTTAAGCTTATTTCTAATATCTTGACATTTCTAATTTAGAAAAGTATTTTGGAATTGAGCTTAAGCTTTTTACAATGGACATTTCTCTTTCCATTGAATTTGGCACACAGGGTTCTCAGACATCTTCAAATAACCTTTTATTTTTTTTCAGTCCATTATCTTGTACAAGGTGGGATATTTATCATATCATCATTCACTCTTAACATCTGCCCTACTTGAAGGAGAGTTACAGGCCAGTATCTTCAGATTCACTGGATACAGACTTGGACTGTAAATTATATTCTGTATAGGTAAGCATAGCTAATGTGGGGGTGAATGAGGGTGAGATACAAGTAACTCACCAGACAGTACACCAGGTTTACTTCTCTGGGATTAAAACTGTGCAGAGTTTTGTGTAGTTTTTTGCTTTTACTAGTTAGAGCAAAGAGCAGTAAGGAAGTGACTTTTTTGGCTTCCCTGAAGTCTTTCATATACTCTGATGGGATTTCTTCACATTATTTTTCTAATGGACTCTTCCTGCTGTGCTTGAACAGCAAGCTTGTTAAATAAGATCATACAGAATTACCAGCCAAGTGGGAATTATTCTACAATTTTTTAAATTGATGAGTAGGGAGAATCCTTAACTAATGCACTTTGGAACAACATTGTGGAGTTTATGACACAATTCCTAATTGATGGCATTATCCCAAAAGTGGATTCTCAGTAAATCAGTCTACACACGGGGTTGAGATATAGCTTTATTTCATGTCTGTGCAGGAATAAGTACTAGGGGGTAGTTCCACAAAGCTTTAGCACACTGAACAGTACATCCCATACCATGTTGATACAAAGTATTACGTAACACATGTTGTTATTTTATGTAGTGAGTGCTCTGCCTGGTATGCATATTGAGTAAAGGATCATCAGTCCTCTGGGCCTGACCAGGCAGGGGATTTGGCTCTTATCAATCTCTGATCCTTCTTCAAGAACATTGTCCTTAACAAACCATACAATGTAGAGTAACCAGGCCCACCCCATCAAGCTATCAATAATGGTTTGAGAAGAGACATTATCAAGCCATCACCCCCCTATGTCTTTCCCCTTAGGGAGAACAAAGCCCCCATGCATCTGGACCTAGTACATACTATTTTTTTACTCTGTATCTTCTATGATCTTTTATCTGGTTACAATGTGGAGGTGCAACATAGTACTGGAGTAGGAGAATCTGTAGGTTTCACAGAAGAGAAGGTTTTCCTGGTATAAATGTGACATTGCTGGGGGTTAGGAACTTGTATTTTAGTATCCACTCAGAGCCTTAGTTTTAGTGTAGCTGCAGGTAATTTGAGGCAGTACATGCCACCAAGAGCACAATTTTTAAAAACTTGCTTCTAATTCATTTACCTTTTGCCATAGTATCTGTAATCTCTCAGGTTATTTTTCTTCCCATATTCTCAACATCAGATAATAGCATAATAGGGAATGTTAGGCTGGACGGGACCTCAGGAGGTTGCAAGCTGAAACCTCTTGGTTAGAACAACGGCAGCTCTAAGGTCAGCCCACTTTGCTCAGGGTTTTCTCCAATCTAGTCTTGAAAACTTCCAAAGACAAGGACAGCGCAGTCTCTCTGGGAAACCTGTTCAGTGATGAACATACTGTGACTGCGAGGTTCTGGTATCCCTATTGGTTAAGTAAGAAGAGAGTCTGAACTTTCTTTGTTGAAGTTAACTCAAGTTACAGTGTTGCATCTAACTGATAGCTTCCGTGCAAGCAAAAGCCTTATTCGAGAAAGCAGTTGTATCAGGAAGTAGAAGGTAGAGATCAAATTAACAGAGTCCAGTAAGAACATACCATAAAGAAGTTAAATCAACTTGTGTAGGATATTAGTTTGCAAAGTGGTTGTGTCACTTGAACTTAACTCTACTGGAGTTGCAGCCCAAATGACCACTCTCTTGGATGACCTAAAAAGCCAGGGAAAGAAGAGAAAAGACATGCTCTGGTTTAGAATCTGAATTAAGCACCTTAACCAGTGAATGGACATAATCCTTCATAGCTGGAACTCTGATAGTGTTTCTTGGTGTGTTTTGATTGCCTGACAAATTTCAAGCCTTCATTTATTGGTAAAATTAGGAAGAATTCAGTAGTCCCTAAAGGAATTTCTTCTAAGAACTAAAAACTGTTGTAAAGCTTAGGACAACAGAGGAAAGAGGAGGAAGATTAACAAGCAGTTTAAGAACTATGTATACAAAAAGTATGTGAGAAGTGTTTTCTATGCTAAATACATTATAATTAATTAGGATAAGCTCATAACTTCATTCTTACAATTTTTATGGGTGTGTGTCATCCTATTATTTTTTTTTCATGCCAGCAACTCAAAATGGATGGACTATGTTATTATAGCAGGGTCTACAGCACAGTGTACATTTGAAATGGTTTGAACTAGCTGGAGGCATTAGTTCTTAACTCCAAGTCCCCAAATTCACCCAAGGTGATTTATGAGCAGTCAACTGATCCAAACTCTTCCTTGGATGCATAACTGCTGTAGCATCAGTGCATGAGTTATCTGCCAAGGTAGTTGTCAGCTCTTCACCTGTCAGTAGCCTATGGTTCTTTATTTCTCTTTCATTTTCAGACATATTAAAAATTTATCACAAACATTTAAAGAAGAAAAATGCATTGACTTTTCTGAAAGTAATTTGTTAATTAACATCAAAGGGATGAAATTTGCCTTGCATTGCCTGGTGAGTGGCATTCTTCCATCGTCCTGGTTGCTATGGCGATGAAGGAAACTCGTTTGTTCCGGGTCACTCCTAAATTTGCACATGAAAGCATTAGAGATTACTGCTGTCTAATCAAGTTATATGGAAAAGTTTAAAGGGAGGTACAATGTTTTACAGCCAGCAGCCCTCAACAGAATAAAACACAATAGCTGAGAAAAAGGATTATCTCGTGCTTTTAAAAACCTACTATGAAAGTTCAGAAAGGTATGGAAGCTTTTTTAGCCAAACATCTTGATTTTTTTTAAATGCCATTTTCCAAATCAGGACTGTAGAATCACATTTCTAATAGAGAATTAGTGTACGCATTTCCCAAGTCCAGGGCTGGATTCAGCATAATGAATAAGACATGTGCTATGCATTCATTAAATGATTTTACTTTTGAACTCAAGATTCTTTAGTGTCACAGTCCTTGGTGTCATCGCATCGCTACTGAAGTATAAAAACTAATAAAAAATAGTTACTCTGAGTAGGTATTAAATTCTCAGAAGCAAAGAAGTCAGGACTGACACAAAACTTCAAATTGGGAGCCTCAGGAGACGCTTCAGATACTTACTGGCAGCAAAGCCTGCATGCAGCACATGGGACTGCATTGTGTCTGTCTGTTTGAAGGTATTTTGCAATGCTTTAAGAAATATCAGGTGCATACTATGGTAGAGACTATGTTTTTAAATGAATTTGTGTTTTTCATACATGGATTCTTGCTTTTTCTCTATTTTTGACCTCATTTTTTTTCCTTAGATTTTTATAACTTGCAGCTTCTAAGTAACAGCAGTCATATTAAATACTGTTTAGGTAGAAAAGTCTAGAGCTTGAACAACAGTTATGCAAACAGCTCTACAGGAGAAGAGAAAATTAAGTAATCTTCATTTTTAATATGTATGATTCAACAGGTACTGTTCAGAGACCACAACTAAAGAAACATGAGTTCTTCAAGTTATTTTTTAAATGCAATATAGACAAGCATATATCATCTTGTGTCTTAATTATATGTGAGGATACTCCTGCTATAAAACAGCATTGTTGTCATGGAAGCAATCAAGCCTCAGAAACAGGGAGACTCTGATTGACCAAGGCTGTTTTCAGTAATACAAATATATATAAAAACCCCCCATTTTAAAGTAATTGCTGAAGAAACACATCTGAGTAAATATTGGCTTATTTTTCAGTACTGAACTGGCATTTTTCACTAGTGAATCAAGGTGTGTTTTCTGATGGTACAAATTAGTACCAAAAAATGTTGATGGAGATTGTGTATACACATCCTCACGAGAGGGATTAAGTGTGGTAGTAAAATATTGAGGTACACATCCATATTTGCCTATATATGAGGAAGGATCAGTTAAGAATGATACATAATTTCATTAATCTTTTTATCATTCCAGAAAACTCACACCTATACCTCATGTTTCCACTTCTGACATTTGTTTCTCAATTTGAGATTTTTGTGCATGATTTTCTCCCTGGCATGATTTCTTCTCCTATGGAGCAGAAATACACTTATATTCTGTATTAGTCTGTCTGATCTATCTATCTGTTCTGTAACTTACGTCCAGATACCTGACAGTGTTTAAGGACCACACTCTATAACCACGATGGAAAGCGTTAGTATGTGTGAGAGTCTGAGATCAATGAGTTTTTTCATTACAAGGATTAGTCACATACTTTGTACTCAATGTATTGATCTATTGTCTTCTACTTTTTACCAAAAAGAAGAGTTCACTTCTGAAGTTTCTGGGTTTAATGTATAAGAAGTGCATGTATCCATTTGTATGCGCAAAGTATATAAATTCATCTAAGATTGCATATGCAAAATGGAAGTCCATATAAATATCTGTTTTGTTTACATTTGCCTACTGAATAAATCTGCTATATGCCTATATTGATAAGTCAGTAGCCTAAATGCAGCCCTCCTGCTCTGCTCTGGGCTTTCACCAGGAAATGCCTGGTAGCTCTCACCCTCTGCCCAGAGGCTTGCTGCAGATCAGGGAGGTAGTTGAACATTGATGCTCTCAATTACTTTCCAGCTTGTTTAGCCATCAATTCAAGATTATTTTGCCAATATATGGCAAAAAGAGCATTTTACTAAAGCCAATAGTAATCTTTTCAGCAAAGTGATTAAGTGTGTGTTTAAGTGCCTCGCTAGATCAGCATTTTCAGTATAACCACTGACTGTACTGGAGCCATGGTTAATCCTCATGTCCTAATATTTATGTGGAAGGGCACTTCTGACTCATAGCTCTCAAAAAGCAGACTCAAATTAATAAAAGAAACCCAAAAGTAATGTAAAAAGGAAGCTTAGCTGTATAACTTTTTTCTCTCAAGGCTTAGTGGTGACATTATCCATCTAACAAATATCTTAAATGACACACAGAATGTTACCCACCTTTTAGGACACACTATTTGTAATTACAGACAAAATAGCAAAGAGAACTCATCAAATCCTGAAAAGAAACCCCACCAACATTATTTAAATTTGAGAGGGCTTTTCTGTTCTTTGCCTTGTTGGCTATTTTTAAACTGGGTTTGTTGGTGGGATGACTGTTCTTTGTACAAAAATGGCCCTAACCACTTACAAGCAAAGATATTTACACATGAGTAGATGTATTTTCTATTATTCAGTATAAAAGTATTTTGTCTACTCCAGGAACAAAAGCGATACCGTGATTTTAGCTGACCAATTGCACATCATGAATAATGCAGAGTAAAATGAATAACTCATCAGCAACGCTGATGCTGAGATATGTTCTCACCCAGGGTCCACTAATTGTGATCTGATTCATATAAAGCAGCCTGCTTATAAATGCGTTGTGAACAGAAAAAGCAATACATTCTCAATAAACAGTATTTTCAATCATTTTACCAGCTTCAGTCACAACTTTTCATTTCAATTCAAAATCCAGTTCCTTTATGCTCTGCCCTATTTTGATCTGAAACGATAGAATTAATTTCTTTCCTTATTCAGCATTTTAAAAGCATCCATTTGCTAGTTCAGCTTTACGGCAAATTTCTCTGTTGATTACTTTGTAAGCATGGAAGCAAAACAGTACTTTATGAAAACTAAGTAAGTATCAGATGGACTAGATGTTTGCTGTGAAATTTCTCCCTTTCTCTGACTTACTGAAGGGAGAAACAGAGGGAAATGTGCTATATTCACTTTAGCCCTTTTTATGTCTTTTAAATATACAATTTTATGTATTAAGCAGCTGATAATTTTAAGAAAATACTGTGGTTATGAGTTGACAATGAACATTTCATCATGTTGTGCTTTCATTTGTGTTTTGGAATTGTGATTCCACGCTGAAACTGAGTATGGAATGGACATATTGATAATTTAATAGGAGGTGAAAGTAATATTTTTTTCTCCTAAATCATTGCAAGCAAATCAAATTCATTACCTAAGGAAATATTTTTAGAAGATGTATTGTGCAGGAATGGAACCTGAGGACCTTCCTAAACAGAGGGCAAAAGAGATGAAAAAGTTATTGAGAAGTATGTTGAGTTTTGCAAAGTAAGGAACAGAAAATGGGCAGCTGAGGGCCCAGGTTTTCCTTTGAGAGGTTTTCCACAAGTGTTTTTTTTAAATACTCATATAGGAGAGTGAGTATGGCCCAAAGGCCATCTTCTTTCTCATTCTTTGTGGTATTTTCCATAGTAGTAGGACATGGGGAGATTTTCAAGAGGTGGGGATGATCTTTTGGGAATCATTCATAGCAATGGTAAGGGACTTAACTGATGAGTCTGCTCAAGAATCAGTGTGATGCAGTAGGTTCCCCTAGAGGTCATTCAGAGTGTCAGTGTATGGCTTCTCTTACACTGAAGTTAGGTGATCAAAATATATTTCTTGCCACAGGAATGACTTAAAACATTTTAAGCTCTTTTCATCTCTCTTTGCCTATATTCAGAGCAGATTTCACAATGCTGGTGTGGTTGTGTTATCAGAAGAAAAAGAATGTGGAGTTGTTGTTTCTGTACTGAAGGATACCACGCTCTGCTGTCTTGTCTTTGCATCCCCTTGTGGGTCCTCCAGCTGGAGCAGCTGAGAGTGTTTCATTTCATTTTTCATATAGGTGGTAATGCTCCCCACACTTTCCTATTCTGAAAATAAGATGAAGAGCAGTGATGTTTAGAGACCTTGGTGACAAGTGACAGCTAGAAGTGTAAGGATTTCTACTTCTTCATTATTGTTTTAAAGCTGGTACAGGTTTGCAGCAATGTGAAAGTTCATTCCTAATAGGCAAGTGCTCACATCCCAAG